>NC_056739.1:1779695654-1779853154 GCF_019279795.1 Protopterus annectens | reverse complement strand
AGCCCCCATTACAGGACATTCATAAACTGCTGCATTTCTGGTCTTGCTAGATGAATCCCATCCTTTCTATTAGTTCATCTGACTTTACCCCAGTACCTGCACTTTGCACCATCATCCCCCCAGTGCTCACGCCCACTGACTGATCAATCTGTTTGGGAGGATCAAAACCTTCCTGGTTGCTTGACATTTCTGAACCTCCTCCTGGTCTTTTTCTGGATTATATCTGACCAAATTAACTTGATCTCTGGTTACTTCTGTCCCATCTGCTGCAACAAGTGCTGAATAGCTCCCTTAAAGAATTACAGTGGCATGTGAGTGAACATATTCCTCTCCCAAATACAACACAGTGATATCTGGTTCAGATATTTCTCAGCTTGGCCCATAAGGACTTTCAGCAGGTGTTCCCACTTCACCCTTCTCTTTCACAGTCATCAGGCCTATCGCTCATCTTGTGTATTCAAATAAGATGATGAGGCTTGGGTGTTTAAGTCATTTATTACACACAAACACATCAGGATGGATGACTGGAACATAAAACTTAAACTAACTAAATGACTGACTACTAAACACATACATGCTTCCACTCCAGCTGCTCACTCAAAATGGCAGTCTTGCTTGCACGTGCTCAGTACTAATATGCACGTGCCCATGGACTGGAATGGCTCTTAAAGGTACAACACATACTCTGATCTACATCCTTCCTCTTTGACTATTCTGTTATGCAAATGAAAATGACAATTGAATGAACATGCAAACTATACAGATATATACAAACAATGACAATCATGTCCAGGTTGCCGCATATTTGGGATTAGGTCTTGAGATACAACCTGACCTTGTAATGTAATAATCGAAACTGGGTTTAGCAACAGGGACAGTCACTGGGGAATGTTCTGCTTCAGGATTTTCAGGGATACTTTCTGGAACAGGAACATTGGACAAATCACGAGAATTACATTCTCTATTACAGGCAAGATGCTGTAACATTGGCTTGGACACCAGTAGCAAATATTTCCAGTTCTACCTCACTTCTATCCCTTGTGGCTCAATGATGTACAATCTTGGTTCCTCACACAAAAGTTTCACAAGACCTATTCGGTCAAATCCTTTTGCTGTCTGCAACCTCACTATCTCTCCTTCATTTAATGGATTCAGAGGCTTGCTGGTTTTGTCATAGCAGGACTTTTGGGACAAATACTTATTTAGGAGTTGAGCTTTTACTGCTTTGTTGTTTTTAGCACTTGGAGTCAACAAATTCCTACTGATTGGTAGTGTAGCTCTGGTTTGTCTCGACATTAATCTCTGAGCAGGAGAACCAAGTAAAGTGTCACAAGGAATGCTTCTGAGATTAAGCAGATTAAGTAAAACATCAGTGCTGTCTCGTTTGGGCTTCTCCAATAGCCGTTTCACACTTTGAACTGCACATTTAGCCAGGCCATTCGATTGTGGGTATTCTGGACTGCTATTAATATGAACAAAGTCCCACGTTTCAGCAAATCTTTTGAACTGCTGACTTGTAAACTGTGCACCATTGCCAGAAATTACTTTGTGCAGACGACCATGGACAGAAAAATATCTCTTCAACTTCGTAATGACAGTACTGGACATGAGATTAGGAAGTAGGTCAATCTCAAACCAATCTGAGTAACAGTCTACTAACACCAAGTAATGCTGACCATTCCATTTGAAAATATCTGTAGCCACTGTCGACCAAGGTGGTTCAGGAATCTGGCTTAGCTGAAGTGGTTCTTTTTCTTGATGTGGTTTAATACTATTTCAAACAGAACAAGCTGAGATTTCCTTCTCAATATCTTTTGACATAGAAGGCCAAAATACTAGTCCTCTCACACTTCTTTTGGTAGAATCAGTTCCTGGGTGGCCACAGTGCAAAATTTTAATATACTCTTGTTGCAAGGATTTTTGAACAATCACTTTTGGAACTTTCATAATGATACCATCGTCCATCAAATCTCGTCTCTGTAAGGAAAATACTGCTGTATGTCTAGTGGTAAACAAGATTGCTTTGGTAGCCACCCTTGACTGATAAAGTGGTTGAGCTTCTGGAGAACTGTATCTGAAGCTGTGCGAGTTCTAAGTTCATCAAGATATGTGGAAGAAAATTTTCTCACTTCCATGACTTCAAAATCAGGTTTCTCATTTTCATGTAGTTCGGTGTTTTTTCTGGGCGATCTGGATAAAGTATCAGCAAGATAAGGAAGATTGCTTTTCTGTAAACCAAGTGGAAATTGTACTTTTGCAATTTTACCATCATACATTGCAATCTCACAGGAGCTGTGTGCATTGGCTTTTCCAAAATAGTAACCAAAGGTTGGTGGTCAGTCTTGATTTGAATAGGTCAGCCATAAATATAATCATGGAACTTCGAACATGCAAATACAATTGCCAAGAGCACTTTCTCTATTTCAGCATACTGCATCTCAGTTTGGGTTAGAGTTCTGGATACATAGGCTACTGATCTGCCCTCTTGAAGAATGACTGCACCAAGACCAAACTGTGAAGCATCACAGGAAAGAGTTACAGGTCTGTGAAAATCATAATATCTTAAGGTGGGTGGACTGGCAATTTTCTGTTTCAGGACATTGAATGCTCTTTGGTGTTGTTCTGACCAGGACCAGGTTACATCTTTGCATGTCAGCTCTCCTAACACTGCTGAAAGTTCCCCCAGATCTGGAATGAACTTGTCCAAATAGTTGAGGCATCTCAAAAATTGCAATTTGCTTGGAAGAATCTGTTCATAAGTCTGAACAGGTAAAGAAATGACCCACATAACTAACTTCTTGCAACCTGAATTTACATTTCTGAGGATTCAGTTTAAGATTCACTTCACAAGCATGTTCCAGAACTTTCCTGAGGTTTCTTCAACTTCACCATTGTGTCCTACAAGAATATCATCTACTATAATAGCACATGGATAGCCAGAAAAAAAATTGTTCCATCACACGTTGAAAAACTTCACTGGCAGAATTTATCCCAAATGGCATTCTCAAAAATCTATACCTTCCAAATGGTGTACTGAAAGTGGTTATCGATGAAGATTTTTGGTCAAGTGAAATTTGCCAAATGAACTTTTTGCATCTAAGACAGAAAAAACAGTGGAATTTGGAAAAAATGCAGCAAGTTCTTCAACATGTATTGGATGATGAGGTCATTTTAGTGATTTTTTTCAAATCTCTTGGATCAATACATATTCTAATATCATCTGGGCTTTTCTTATGAGCTACTAGCATAGAGGATACCCATTACGTTGGTTCTTCTACCAGCAAATGACTCCTAGACACAACGTTCTATCTAGTTCAACTTTGACTCTGCCTTGCCTGGCTACTGAAACTTTCTGTGCCGGTCTGATAACTGGGCTTACCTCATGGTCTAACTTCATGGAGTACACAACTGAGAGTTTGCCAAACTTGTCTTCAAAATAACAGCATAGTTAGAAAAATAGTTTGTGCAAACTTTTCTTTGCTACAAGTGTTTACATGGTGGACTTCACTATTAAATGAAAGCAGTCCCATTTTCAAACTGTCTCTGAGGCCTAACAATGACTGTATGTGTCTCTTGACTATGTAAAATTTTAAGTCATAGCTGTTCCCAGCAGAATAACATGAAAGCACTACTGAGCCTTCGGTTTGAATTTCTTCACCACCATAAGCAACAAGCTTTGCGCACTTTGCCAGACCAAGTTTTTTCCCAGCTTTTACTTTGGCAAACATTTCTGCTGACATAACATTGCACTTTGAACCAATATCAGCCTTGATCTCTACAGGTCTCCCATTAATCAGAACAGTTCAAAATACTTCATTCATTGCCCACAAATCTACTCCATTAACTATTTCACCAAGCACAAACACACCATCAAACTAAAAAGTAGGGTCACAGCTTTCTAGTTGATCAACTTGCCTCTTTGAATGCTCTATTTTAATAAAAGAATGTGCCCCTTTTGATTTACAGAGCCTTTTGAAATGATTCCACTTTTTACATGTGTGGCACGGCTGCCTAAAAGCAATGCACTTCTCTCGCTTGGGCTCATGGCTGCCTCCACAATTATGAGAGTTGACTATGAGGCTTGCCACATGTTTTGCTGAATCACCCCTCTGCTTTACTGAGTGTGGCCTGGGTTTTACTGTAGCTGCTCTGGGTTTTGCTGAAGTGACCATGCCCTTATGGCCTGTATCTTTTAACCTTGTGCTGCATACTATCAACATTAGCACTGGAAGGCACTGCAAGCATGCTTTTCTCATTTGTAAGCATATTCATGTGCTTTTCTGTGAGCTCATAGATCTCACAAATCTCTATGGCTTGTTCAAAGTTAAATCACTGTCATGAAGCAAAATCTTTCTCACTGCATCATATTTAATACCACACGTAAGCCTGCCTTTTATCAACTCATCTGTTAGATCACCAAATCTGTACATTTTTGCCTTGTTTCTCAAGTCAGTTATATATGTTGCAAAATTTTCACCAGGCTTTTCATTGCTTGAGTAAAATATGTGCCTTTCCATTGTAATATTCATTTGGGAATTGCATATTTTTCTAAATATACATTTTAAGCATTCAAGGTCTTCCCAGGTTTCAGCCAGTACCACAATATGGTGGTTTCCCCCTCCCCTGCATACACAGCTGGGGCATGCACAAATGGATGTTCCCTTTCAATGGCTTCAGAACCAGCTAGATTAAGCAGAATAAATGCCTTTGTATATGTGTCTTTATCAGAAAATGCAGCCTGTATGAAAATATCATACTCCTGCTCAAACACTCTCCAATTTTCAGCAACATTATTATTAAACATAAATGGAGCAAATCTGGGAAATCCCTCTGCCATGCCAACAAAATGCCCTTTGTAATTATGTTCAAACATACAACAGGTACTTGAAAAAATATTCAGCTGCACAGCAATCTCTTTCAAATGACTGTTTTCTGTGAAATAACTGTACTGTAATACTGCACACACTTGCCAGCACTTTGCACACTTTGGATACTTAGAATAGTTTTAGTTAATACGTAAAAGAAGCACATAGCAAAAATACAGTCATTGTCCCTCTTTTATACATTTTATGCCATTCAAAAGTTATTTCAAGCATTTTTGTAAGCATTTTGAGTACTTTTTGTCAATATATTGTAATATTGAGCATTTTGTTTAATTAGAATGTCATTTTGAATGTTTTGAATGCCTTTTTTTATATTCTTTGAGTAAAAGTCATTTGAACAAGTTTTAGTACTTGGATTTATCTTTCTGACCTGTTTGCAAATCGTTTGAGCATCGGATGATTCACCCCTGCATATTCCTCCAGTTGTAACTGCGCGCCTCATGGTCTTAAAGAAGTTTTACTTTGGATCTCATTCTGACACATGTCACTTGTCTTGTGTATTCAAATAAGACAATGAGGCTTGGGTGTTCATTTAAGTCATTTATTGCACACAAGCACATCAGGATGAATGACTAGAACATAAAACCTAAAATGAACTAACTGACTGACTGCTACACAGATACATGCTTCCACTCCAGCTGCTCACTCAAAATGGCAGTCTTGCTTGCACATGCTCAGTACTTATATGCACATGCCCATGGACTGGAATGGCTCTTAAATGTACATCACGCACCTTGATCTGCAAGGCCCACCAATTTTCCTTCTTGAATCTTGGGTTGTTCCTTCCTGTTATGCTTTCAGAGCCATACATCTTCCTCCTTCATCCCTGTTATTCGTGCTCTTGACCTGCATGATAGACATAAATGAATGAGTTTGCCAATATCCAGTGGCTAAAATGAGAACATCCATTAGAACTGTCACAGCCTGACATATCGTCCAGATGCCTGAGAGTGACATTAGCCTAAATATTCAACTTCTTCCATTGATGGACCTTCAAAATGTGTATACAAGGCTGCCACCAATTCTAAATTAATGGACTATCCCCTTTCTACTGTTTAACCAGAACCTTTTGAATGTCTCCCAAAATTGTCATGAACTAGAAATAGAGGTGAATCATCCTTGTGGCATAACACAGAGCCTCTTGGCTTGTCTGCAAGTGCCTAAATGTCCCAGTCCAACTGCAATTGCCCACATCCCACTCAGTTCCCAATCCTTAGTTTCTACCACACTGTTTCTATCTTACTTTTCCTACTGTGGATCTCAGTGCCATCTGTGTTGATCCTAACTAGGGTTTCCACCTTTCTGTTTGTGATGCCTTTTTTCCTGTGGATTTACTTTGCTTTTTGTAAAAATAGCATAGTAAATCCATAGTTATAACAAACTCTGATAGTCTGTTCCTTTTTTGAAACAAATTACTAGAGTTTCTACGCTGTTTTCAGGACTACCAGTCAATCAGTTTGATTTCAAAATAGCCCAGAAAAAAAGCAGATAGATGGCAACGCTAATTCTAATATCAATGAGCCTCAAATAAATAAAGATTTGACACTTGCTATGCTATACTGTCCCTGATATAAAATATGGCCCAAATGAAGGCCCATAGATAGGCTGCTCAGAACAACCATATCTTGTACTGTGAGCTGCATACCTCTTTCAGCCCCTCTCAGGAGTGTGCAAAACTTGTTTTCCTCCTTTTACAAGTGCTCATCCTCACCTTTTGGTTCCAAACTTGATTACTCCTGACATGTCTTTTTGACTATGACTGTATGTGCTGTGTCTTACCATCCAGTGGCCCACTGGTTCCAACTAATTTCTGCAATGTGCACCCCTGTGTAGCTCTTTGATACCCCCCCATCTATGTCTAAAATGAGGTTTAACATCTGTGTCACTGGCACCGGTGACATCACTTCTTACCCCTTGTTAGTACTTACTCTGATAACTTGTACAATGCAGTTTCTGTACACTACCCTTTCCCATGGGTGCAGCACCCTCTCTATAAGACCCAAAATCAGTTTACCATCAGGCCCCAGATTTAGTTTAGACCCTAGCATTTTCTTGATTCTGCCAATGGTGCCAGTCACTCGAATTTATCCCACTGAGAGCTTGACTCAGCAGTGGCATTACCATACCTTGAATATGCTGTGTCCTGAAAGTTATGTTGTGTTATATGCAGTTCAGTAAGTCCCCCTCATCAATCACCCTATGTTGGTAGTCCCCCATGAGCTTATGTAGCAAGCTGATCACTCTTATGTTGTCCATCTTATACACAGACTACTTTCCCCTGCAGTTTCGTCTCCCCGGTGTGTACTGCCCATAATACTAGGAAGAATTCCAACTGCACGACGAATGTCAGGCTGTCTTCACATAACCAATCAGTAGATCAGCACTGTGCAAAGCTGTTTCCTCTTCAAATACCTGCAAAACAGGTGATACGTCCTGCACCTGTAAACAACTGAATCAGTAATTCTACATGTCAAAAAGTCATAATAAATTCATGTTACGTTACTCAATCTTAGCACAATTTATATGGGACCCTTAAAGAGAGGATCAGCCATACTCACCATCTGAGACTTTTTAAATCTCCTTACCTTTCCAGATACTCCTGCCAAACCCTTGTGTTCCACATCTTTATGCTGCTCTTTCAGTAAGTTATGATTAATCAAATGACCAATGAGAAAGCACTATATACATTCTTTCCTGAAGCCGTGGTGTCCCCTACCTCTATTAGTATCACTGGTCCTCAATCTACAGTTTTATATGGTAAATAGTTTAGCCCATGGTATTACAGTCCCGCTAAGACTGGTCAATACTGCACATTATCCCCTTCGTAAAGCCTGAATGTGGTCTCTAGACTGATAGATGTCACTCTTCCAAGACGTATACAAGCTCCTTCCTGACTAATTCTTGTGTATCTGCTGTCTTCCCGTACTCGTCTCGTATGATTTTTCATTGGCCTATTTCCCTTTTACTTACATCCTATCTCCTCTTAGTTATTTGTTTTGGTTCATACTCCATAAATGCTACTGCCTACATTTTCTTTACATGCAGTTACTCATGCCTACATTTTTTCCATGATTGATATCTGTACCAACCAATAAAGGTGTAACTTATTGCAGGAGTTTTCTTTCCCAGTTATCCACTCATGAAGCTCCTTCAGTTGAGGTGAACCTTCTTGGGTAACCCAGCAAAATGATGTTCACTAAATAAAGTCAACTTCCAGTTTTCAATTATTATGACTTTTTTAATGTCCTCTTTTATCATCCTCTGTTGATCCACTCTGCTCACTAACGTACTGACCCGCTGATGCTCATCACCTGCTTGTACTTTTTTTTTGTGTTTTTCTTCTTGAACTTCTCTGAAGACAGACTTTACTCTGAGAGCTTCCTCTGTTATCTGCTCCTCTGTCATGTATCCTATCTGCCTGATGTTTTATAAAAATGGACTGAGCTTGCAGATCCTTCCATTCTAACAATGTAATTATCCGCAGCTCACCAAGAAATGCGATCATACATGTGCAAAGTGATGTGACCAGGGGGAGGTACAACCTACTGAGTCTACTGTTCTGCCACTTACATGCACTTATTTATTTATTTTTTTCCTAGGACATTGAGGCCCAGAAGAACCACTTCCTTCCTGAGCCTGGGTTCAACCCAGGAGAACTCCATTGTTCCACTGTTTCACCACACCTATTCACTACATGGGTAAATATGCCTATGCCTAACAATCAGTTTATGGTTAAACCTAAACTGCGCTCACCCTCTGGCTATTACTTAGGTTACACTATAATATGACCTTACAGTAACACCTACTAACTTTGATTAGGAATAATAAGGAATCATTGACCACATTTCTGCATCATTTGCTTACGCTAAATATTTCAACGTTGTTCGTAGGTTCATAGGATGATACCAGGCTATTGGCCCGGAGGCTCTTATTAAACCTGGCCAAGAATTTAACCCATATTCTCATAAAAGTCAACACCTGTTTTCCCTGTCCAGCAGGGACACGTGGGATCCCAGGGGTATATTTTCTGTTTCCCATCCGGTCGTTCAGGCTCCTCTTAGAGGGCTAGTGAGGTACTCCGCTTGATATGGAGAAGAAGTGTATTCCACAGATGCGGGATTCGCTGGGACACAAATCTATCCCACCAACAAATTCTATTAATGTCACAGACCAGGTTGAGACCTTGTGTGTGGGTTGTGTGAGTGGAGTTTGACTTACAAGGCCCACCAATGCCTACAATAAAGTGGATGGTTTTACCATGCAGAACAAACTAAACAGAACCCGAACTCAACATTATTTTTTCTTCTTCACAGAGTGGAGTAATACAAATTTTAACTAGACCAGTATTTGAAGACGCAACTCTAGAGTGTTGCTATCCTTTAGAATACCCTCCACATATAAAAAAAACACACTTGGCCTCAGAAGACAACCACTCTACTACACACACAGGAAAGTGATGGCTCTCCTGAAAGGGACTACAAGCAGTACAGTCAACATTTCATCCTCCTCCCCACAGCTTTCAACCTTTTGTCTCCAGCACACAAAGCACTTAACTACGGAATTTGAACTCTCACAGGGTTAAATTTGAGACATTACACAAAGTATTTCCATTTTGATGTGAAACTGTGAGGACGTGGACCAAAAACAAGGAAAGTCATTGAAACCGAAGTTAAATTTTTTTGTACGTGTGCATACTTGGGCCAATAAATGTGATTCTGATAATGAGGTCAGTGTGAGCTGTACGATGCTGTCTTGGGAGTGAGAAACATACCAAGTGATTCTTGGTGGACAGTTACCAATACATTTCTCTCTCTCTTTTTTTTTTTTTTGGAGGGGAGGATAATGGCCCTACACACTTCACAACAGCAGAGCCCAAATATTGCGGCTCATGTGTTATCCAACAACGGGATAGTACATCTCAACACAACCATTACTTCATCTTCAAAAGTATAAACATAGTGAAAGCAGTGAAAACCTGTCGTTTGAAGGAGGAACAGCACACTAAACGAGAAACATCCCATGCCATTCCCCTTTAAATTTTACATTAACGTACGCTAACAAAAGATACGGCATCCTACTATATACACACTCATAAAATACAAAAACTAACATTATGACAATCTGATTGCCCAAATACCATGCATACCACTCCCAAACAGTACACATTAAATGCCGAAAATACAAGCCAGACTGCTAAATCCCAGGCTTCTGTTTTCACCGACATCTCGCGGGCCTTTGTTAGAAAGACGAATACATTCATTTTTATTTAAAAAAGCAATAGCAATCCAACGTATTATCTAGTCATAAAACTTATAACCCACAACTACCATAATCCAATAGTACATTTGCTGAATAAAATGTGTGATCCATTAATGAAGAAGTGATATATTACAGACAAAACCTTTTCTAAGGGTGACAGACACTCTGGCGTTAAACCACTGCACACTAACACTCCTACCATAAAAAATATATAAAATAAACAATTATTTGTATTATCTCCATATCTTACTATTATTATAAACACCACTCACTTAGTTGTGCAACTAAACCTTGCCTCTTGACAATGCCATTGAGTACTTTAATAAAACCTTCCTGAACGTCACAAGATGGGTTGCCAACTGGCTCACTGACAGAATCCACACTGTAAAAGTTGCAGACTCCAAATCTGACCTCAAAGCACTGACAAGTGAAGTACCACAGGGTTCTGTCCTGGGACCTCTCCTGTTTGGTATCTACTTCTCTGAAGTACAGGCTAACACAGAAGGCCTCTGGCTAATAAAGTTCGCAGATGACTGCAAACTAGGAGCCATAGTCAAGTCCCCAAATGATGTGGACATCCTACAGTAGGGCCTCGCTGAGACAGATGCCTGGTGTCAGAGCCATTGCCTCAAGCTCAATGCCAAAAAGTGCAGTGTCATCCCCTTTGGTAAAAACTCTGTACCCATGAACTACCACATAGGCAGCAATCTACTTAACACAGAATGTGTGATAAGAGCCCTTGGGTCCCAGGTGGACCGTAGTCTCTCCTTTAATAGTCACATCGCCACAGTAGTCAGGAAGTCCTACTACATGGCACACCTCATCATAAAAGGGTTCTCATCCAGGAAAAAAAAGGTCATTGTTCCCCTCTACTCGACACTCATTAGACCCATTATAGAGTACAACGCCCCTTTAGGAATGTACCTCACAAAACATCTGCAGCAGCTGGAAAGGCCACAGAAGTACCTCACAAAGAGGATTACTGGCCTCAAACAAATGCCCTACGCTGACTGCCTCAATAAACTCCAGCGTTACTCCATAGCATATCACCTATTCCGAGGTGATCTCTGCCTAACATATAAAGCTATGTCAAACACAGAGCTGTTGGACATGCTACACCTAAAGAAATCCCAATTCCTCTGAGCTACATGCTCTAGGAACCTAAACCTTGTCACCACAATAAACAGGACATGCTGGAGGGATAGATTCCTGTCCCAGAGACTTCCCATACTCTGGAACAGGCTACCCATCTATGTCAAGCAAAGTTCTTCATTAGCACTCTTCAAAAAAATCTTGATGAGTGGATGGGAAATAGGAAATACACCCTGGGGATCACTTCTGTGTCTCTGCTCGACAGTGGCACAGGAAAATAACTTTCTTGGGTGACATAAGCCAGGGAACCTTGTTGGCTAGGCTTACGTAGGCCATTGGGCCGATAGCCTAGTAACTACCTATGAACCTTCTTAACAACCTTGCTCCACTAAAAACTGAGAGAGTCAAAATTTCATCCGCCCCCTTGTTTAACCAAAGAAACTAAACAAATCATGCACCTAAGAGACGAAAAGTGGAAATTTTACCATAAAAATAAATTACTCCATGTCCTAACAGAAGTCAAACAACTCCATAACATTGTAAAAAGGCTAATAATCAGGGACCGGAAATCATACTACAGCAAACTTCAGTCAGGGAACTTATCCAGCCCAAGAAAAATCTGGGACACTATCTCTTCCCTTTTCCACCCAAGCAATACGGACAATCCATCCCCTAAACTAAAACCTTACTGATCTAGAAAATGCCTCTAACTTCAATACCTTCTTCATAGAATCCATAGCTAAACTTACTACCAGCTTCTCTCACCACTCTCAACCTCCTTTCCCAACTAACCCCTCTACCTCTCCACACAATCTGACTACACCTAATCCTACTTTTAGCTTCTTTCCTGTCTCTATAAGCAAAATAAAGAAGTTCCTCACGCAACTCAAACCATGCTCCCCTGCCCCAGATAATCTACCCACGACTTTCCTCAAACTGTCTGCAGACACCATCACCTATCCCATCTCTATCTTAATAAATTGATCCGTAGTAGAATCATACGTCCCCGCACTATGGAGGCATGCCTTTATCATTCTACTCCATAAAGGAGGCAAAAATATTGACACTTCTAATTTTCGGCCCATAGCCATCCTATCCCCCCCTATCAAAAATCATGGGGAAATATATCCAGTCCCAAATGATGTCCTATATAACCCAAAACAACATATGTACCCCTACACAACATGGTATAATACTATCACTGCCCTCCTCCTTTCTAGACTCCATAAATCTTGCTCATGACTCGGGCACAATAGCTTCTGCACTATTCCTTGACCTCTCCAAAGCCTTTGATACCATTTCTCACCCCTTACTATTATCCTCCCCTCCCATTTCTCACCCCTTACTATTATCCTCCCCTCCCATTTCTCACCCCTTACTATTATCCTCCCCTCCCGTTTCTCACCCCTTACTATTATCGTCCCCTCCCGTTTCTCACCCCTTACTATTATCCTCCCCTCCTGTTTCTCACCCCTTACTATTATCCTCCCCTCCTGTTTCTCACCCCTTACTATTATCCTCCCCTCCCGTTTCTCACCCCTTACTATTATCCTCCCCTCCCGTTTCTCACCCCTTACTATTATCCTCCCCTCCCCTTTCTCACCCCTTACTATTATCCTCCCCTCCTACCATCACCTGGTTCACCAGCTACCTTTTGAAAAGACAGCAAGCCATCAAATGGAAAAACTCAATCTCTTCCTTTCTATGCACCTCTACCAAAGTTCCCCAGGGTTCCATCCTAGGCCCCCTCCTCTTTAACATCTTCATTAATAACTTCCACCAGTCTCTCTCTCTCTCTGATGCCACACTAATTCAATATGCTGACAATTCGACTATTATCTGTATAGCAGACACCCCCTCTGACCTACTACTCAAAACTCAGTTAGCCTTCTCTAATACTGAGTCATGGATGCATAGTAATCACCTCACCTTAAATGCCAATAAAACAAAGCTAATGATCTTCTACCCATCCAAAAACACCAGTATAGACAAAAACTCTTTTACAGTGACTGCTCAGAATAACAGCCCCATAGAAATAGTATCACATACCAAACTGCTCGGTGTCATAATTGATGAAAATCTAAAATTTGACATCCATATCCAAATTAACATAAAAACCTCATCAAAAACTAGGTCTCCTGTATAGACACAATCACTACCTTACCCCCTCCACCAGTCACACCCTTACCTCTACTTACCTTCTTCCCTCTCTTATATATGGTGCCCCCCTATTCACTAATCTTCAGCTAGGCTTACAGGCCAAGTTGGAAGACTGCTATAATAAACTCTCCAAATTTGCCACCAACTCCAGAAATGCATCGCATCACTGTCTCGCTCTCCACTCTCTGAAATGGCTTGAATTTCCTAACTACCTCAAACTCCTTAAACTCACTACTGCTCACAAGCTCATATTCAAACCCTCTAGCTGTCCTTCTCTGTCCACCTCTTTAACCCCTTTGTGATGCCCATGCACTGGCTCAGTAATCAAGGACCCTCAATCCTCACCACTAGCATCAGTGAGGGCATGCACATTGGGAAGGATAACAAGTACACACACAGTAAAGTACAATTTCCCTTAAGAGTACACAGAGATCACAGTCAGTCCGGGGCTGGTTTCCCTCTTTCTCACCAGATCCCCAATAAGACTTTGCACTGGCACACCTATAGGGTACAGATCTCAGCCTAGTGGTCAAGCCAAACCCCCCAGCACCTTCTCTGTCCAACCAGTGCTTCATGTCCCTGCCCAAGCAGCTGACACCTACACAATTTGAGATATGAGTTATATACAACACACACACTCCTGGGGAAGGCTGGCACAGGTTCTCCAGCTATGCCCCCTTCTTTCCAGACTATAAGGTAGAAATCACTGCCACCAGCCACTAATATCAGCTTCTATAAGGCCCTTCCGAAAGGGTGACCAATTTCACTGTGCAATATTACTGTTAATCAAATAGTAAGTGTGCCTCAGGGCTAAAGCTATTGGAGTGGCTTAGACAGTATCACTGAATACATGCAATGTACACTAGGAGCTTAAATTATCTCTACACAAAACAGCCACAGTTTAAAGGTTTAAAAGTAATCGTAAATAATAAAACCACAAGACAAATCTTATTACTTCAACACAATGACATTACAGAGTTCAGAGATCACAGGAAAATGCTTTAAAATAATACTGTAGAATAGTCTGACATAAATATAGAAAACAGCTAGACTTCTTCTTCTTTCAGCTTTTCCCAGTTAGGGGTCGCCACAGTGGATCACCTGTCTGCTCATGATTGGCAGTAGAGTTTTATGGTGTCGAGTTGCCAGCCCGGCGCTCAACCTTCCACGGAAGGCACACATTCACACCTAAGAGAAATCACTGTTCTCAATTCTACTTACATACAGAGCAAAGGAAGAGTGCTGGTGAGTTGATGTGCTCAGGCTCAGACAAAATGCAAAATCTCTCCTTTCTTGCTGTCCTTAAATTGATAGCACAGTACTGCTGAGTCATTTCAGATTACATCATTCTTAACAGTTCTGATTTAGTTTCCAAGGCTCACATAACTTAAAATTTACATTTCTTTTTGTAATCTGCACCTGCATGAAGAAACAACAATAAAAGGCATTTTACATGTAAAATCTAGTAATTAA
Source organism: Protopterus annectens (assembly GCF_019279795.1). Lineage (NCBI taxonomy): Eukaryota > Metazoa > Chordata > Ceratodontiformes > Protopteridae > Protopterus > Protopterus annectens. The sequence goes on along the minus strand of NC_056739.1, from coordinate 1,779,838,287 downwards.
CTCTTGTCCTAAGACAACAGAAAGAATTCCTTAGTCCAGTCATCCTGTCACCGAGCTTGATATCAAACAGTCATACAATGCTTTACTTATCAGCTTTCTTCCAGTAGGGTGCACTGTGGTTGCATTTTTGAAGCTCAGAACATATAACAGTTTTCTTACATTTGTAAACAGCCTGTGGATTAAATTAATATTTACAAATGACATAGAATTATTTACAACATTCTATCTAGCTAGGCTGGCAGCCTTCACATATCTCCCCCCTCCCCAGAGAACTCAGGCTAGTTTTTCAAGTGACCCTTGAAAAACTTTGCTTGAGAGAGTTAGATCTATATGAGTATACCTTACTCCATTCCTTGACTTGAGAGCCCATCTGCATTGGCGGTGCTAACCCCACTGCGGTGCTGCACTGACATATATGCTTGCAACCCTAGGCTCCATTTTTACCAACTTAGCATTTTGCTAGCTGGTTCAGTGTAACCATGTTAGGGGATTGTGATCTGTAACTACAGTGAAATTTCTTCCATACAGATAAGGCTGAAGTTTCTGCAGTACCCACACCATGGCTTGACATTCCTTTTATACAGTGGCATAGCATTCCTCCCTGGGTTGGAGCCTACGACTGAGATAAACCACTGGGTGGTCTTCTCCCACTCAAGAAATCTGGCTAAGTACAGCACCCACCCCATGGTTTGAAGCATCCACCTGCACAACAAATTATTTGCTGTACTCTGGACAGGCTAATACAGGGGGTCCTCCTATAGCTTCTTTAAGCTTCTGGAATGTCTGCTCACATGCTCTGGTCCACACTACCTTATCTGGCCTGTTTTTCCTTGTCAGGTCTGTGAGGGGAGCAGCTATGGTACTATAACTGGGGACACAATTTCTGTAGTACCCTGCTATCTCTAAGAATGCCCTCACCTGCTTTTTGGTAACAGGTTCTGGCCTGATCTTACCACTCCTCAATCTATGTCCCAGATAGGAGACTTCTGCCATACCCACCTGACATTTGCTCGGCTTAACGGCAAACCCTGCCGTCTGTAGTATGCCCAGCACCTCCTTGACATGTTGAAAGTGCTTTTTCCAGGAATGCTTGTAGATGGCAATATTATTTAGGTAAGCAAGGGCAAACCATCCTGCTCTTCCTAAGATATGATCTACCAGCCTCAGGAAAGTCACTGGGGCATTTTTTTTATCCCAAAGGGCATCTTTGTGAACATATACAAGCCAAAAGGAGTCACAAAGGCTGACCTCTCTCTAGCACTGGGAGTCAAAGACACCTGCCAGTACCCCTTGGTAAGATCAATGGTTGCAAGATACTTAGCCCCACCCAGCTGCTCTAGGACTTCATCTGACCTAGGCATGTGGTAAGCATCTGTCTCTATGTGACTATTTAATTTCCTCTAGTCCACACAGAGCCTAGTGCTGCCATCCTTCTTTGGCACCAGCACCACTGGGGAGGCGCAGGGACTGTTGGACTCTTGAATTACCCCTAGTTCCAACACTTCCTGTATCTCCTCCCTCAGAGGCTGACTCTCTCCGGCACCCTATATGGGGCCTGCCTAATAGGCATTTGGGGTCCTGTAGCCACCTGGTGCTGCATCAGGTGGGTGCACCTGTTTTCCCAGTGAACATGTCCCCAAACTCCTGTAACACTGCTTGAATTTCTTGAACCTGGGTAGGAGATAGCTGCTAGGACATTGCTACCCCTTCCACTGAGTTGTTAGTCCAAACTTCACTGAGGAGATCAGTCACCAGATCTCCCTCAGACTCCTCCTGCAATCCACTGGAAATACTCAGCACAAGGGCCTCCCTATCATGCTAAAGTTTCATCATGTTAACATGGTACATTTTGTGCCCCTGCCTCCTGCCTAGCAGTTCTACCATGTAGTTAACATCGCTTACCTTTCTTACCATCTTGTAGGGTCCCTCCCAAGCTGTTTGCAGCTTGTTGTGTCTGACAGCAATGAGAACCATTACCTGCTGCCCTACAGCATACTCTCTAGCTCAAGCATTCCTGTCATACCATACCTTTTTCTGTTGTTGGGCTTCTGCCAGGTTCTCTTGGGCCAAACCCATGAGTTCCCTGAGCCTTGTCTTGAAGTTTAGGATAAATGCCACAAGAGACTCCTTGTGAGATTCACACTCACCTTGCCACTTGTCACAAATTAAATCTAGAGGCCCCCCTCACCCTATGTCCATAAAACAACTCAAAGTGTGAAATATCTGTGGATTCTTGAGGAACCTCTCTGTTCGCAAACAACATATGGGGCAAATATTTCTCCCAATCCCTCTTAAACTGGTCTGCAAATGCTCTTAGCATGGACTTGAGTGTAGAGTTTAACCTCTCAACAAGACCATTAGTCTGGGGATGGTAGGGCGTGGTCTTTAGGTGCATCACCCCACAGTACTTCCACAGACAAGCCAGTAGGTCTCACATGAAATTGGCACCTCTGTCAGTCAGTATTTCTTTTGGGAAACCTACCCTGCTGAAAACCTCTATCAAAGCATTTGCCACCTTTTCCACCTCAATGGAGGACAAAGCTACTGCCTCAGGGTATCTTGTAGCATAATCTACTACCACTAGGATATACTTTTTTCCCTGTGGAACTTGGCCCCACAGTATCCATAGCTACCCTCTGAAATGGCTCTTCAATCACAGGCAAAGGCATCAAAGGAGCTCTCATCTTGTCACCTGCCTTGCCTACCATTTGACAATGCTCACAGGTCCTGCAGTATCCCGTTACATTTCTGGAAATTCCAGGCCAATAGAAGTTCTGCATAATATGTATCTTTGTACGTTTTATGCCCATATGACCTGCAAAGGGAATATCATGGGCTATGGCTAGAAGCGCCAGATGGTAGGCTCTAGGCACTAGCAACTGCTGTATTCTCTCACCGTCTAGCCCTCTCACAGGGGTCCACTCTCTATACAGTAATCCTTTATCCCAGTATACAGATTCCCTCTTCCCTTGAGAATCAGGTGCCTCACTAGCTACCTGCCTATGGCCTTGCAATGTAGGGTGTAACAGCTGAGCCTGTCTCAACTCTCTCTTTTTAAATCTTCCCAGCTCCCTTTCCACAGGAAGTCTGGTATCCCCTGACAGCGATGCCTCACAGTCAGCCTGGGTACTACCACTCACCATTGCCCTTGCAGTCACTCTGTCAGTACACACAAGCCGCTGTGGCTCACATTCAGTCTCACTGCTGCAAAGTAGCTCCCTCCGGTCTATATTATAACCTCAAAGGTTTCATACTTCGAATGCATAAAGATCGAACTATATGCATCGAAGTATGAAACCATTGAACCATAATAAAAATTACTAAAACAAAAAAAAATTAAACGAAAGCATTTATGCAGGGGGGCAAGCCGCCCTGCACCCCCCATACTCCCGCTACTTCAATATACCAACTCCGAGATCGCACAACATTGAAGTAAATGGAAATCTCCCATTACAGAGATTTCCATTTAAACGTTCAATGTTGTGCGCTTTCGGTAATCGTAATTTCGTGTTGACAATATCATATTCGATATTGTTAGACTTTGAGATTCTGATATAGACCCAGCTCCCTCCCTGAAGTAACCACCTCACCAGTCCTGGCTGCAAGTGTGCGGTCTGACTGGGTCTCCCCCAGGCTACCAGACCCATATGCTTATCTCCTAGCCTGACTGGGTGGAACTGCATTAACACATGGTACTGCCTCATCAAAATCCTTCCCTTTCAGGACATCTGCAGGATGGTAGTTTGGTACCCTTGTGTCTCAAGACAACCTACTATTGGCATTTTGTCTTTTATACTTACTGGCTTTCCCTTTTGTTCCCCATCTTGCCTCAGTGGACATCTATATGCCACATGGCCCCACTGGTTGCATTCAAAACAATACCCTAGGTCCTGGACGTGTACCTGGACTAGTGGCTTCCCCTGCTACTGTCAGATTCTGTTGGGGCAGTCTGGGCTGCTCACCATGAGTTTTCTTAGACCCATGAGCAACACTGGGTGTCCCTTTCCTGTGCAGGGATGCCCTGCTTGCTAGGTATAGGTCTCCCTTCTTCCCCACCTCATCTGAAGTAGCACATTGTCTATCAGCTAACCAGATCCTCATGTCCTCAAGCAAAGTGCTCAAGGCTTGTTTCCTTACCAAAAGGTCTGCCAGCCCTTCAAAAGTGGTGATCTGACATCCACTCCTCCACCTATGAAAATAAGTTCTCAGTTCAGCAACATATTCACACACACTTTCATCTGCCTTGCGTCTATGCTCACAAAACTTTTCCTATAAGCTTCAGGTGTTAGCTTAAAAAATTCTAGCAAACAATTCTTAGCAGCAGTATAATCAAAAAAATTCATGATATCTTGGACAACACAGTTACAGCTTTACCATGGAGTAATAGGGTCAGGAACCGTACCCAGAGCCTTTGGTCAATATCATACTGTTTACATACCCTCTCAAACATATGAATGAAACTATGAAAATGATCCCCCTCTGTAAACTGCAGAAGAAATTTACTGACCTGTTGTGCTTCTGGGGTCCAGTTACTCCCTTCCCCATTACCTCCATGACCCGGGTGAAGAGTCAGCATCTCCTTTTCATGCTGCCTCTGCCTCTCCTTCTTCACAGCTTCCATTTCCAAAGCCTGGCCTCCAACTCAAGTCTCTTTATCTCCAGATGGATTTTTAAGTCCTCTGCAGAAAGGTTGAGCTGTCCATTCTCTGAGTGTTGTACAGCTCCACGGTCAGTCTGATCGTCCTCCTGGTTGCTGTTTTCTGATGCAGCTGTGACCAAACCTGCAATCATGTCTGCCTTAGTCAGGTTTCCATGCACCAGTCCTTTAGCCTGGCACATCTCAGTCAGCTGGCTCCTTGTCAGCTTTCTGTACTCCTCTGCTGACATGCTACCTACTCACCCTGACTAACTAAGCTAACAAAAGAAATAAAACAATTGTGATCTGAACTCTGAGTATTCACTGCATAGCTGATTTAGAGTACAAAACACCTTCCGTGATCACTGTACACAAGCTACAGGAATTCACTATCCACACCACTACAAGCCAGTTAGTATGTGATGTGGCTAACTCACCACTATCAAACAATTAATATTTGATGTGAATATTCCACCACTGCCATACAATTAATATGTGACACCTGTGCACTGGCCCAGAAATCAAGGAGCCTCAATCGTCACCACTAGCACCAGTGAGGGGTGTGCACACTGGGAAGGATAACAAGTAATCACACAGTAAAGTACAATTTCCCTTAAGAGCACACAGAGATCACAGTCAGTCTGGGGCTCGTTTCTCCCTTTCTCTCTATATCCCCAATAAGATTCCCCACTGGCACAGCTATAGAGTATAGATCTCAGCCTACTGGTCAAGCCAAAACCCCCAGCACCCTCTCTGTCCAACCAGTACTTTGTGTCCCTGCCCAAGTAGCTGCCAAGCACACACACATTGAGATATGAGTTATATACAACACACAGACACTCTTGGAGAAGGCTGGCACAGGATCTCTAGCTATATCCCCTTCGCTCCAGACTATAAGGTACACTTATAAACAAAGACATTGGTAATCTCCAAACTCTGGACCCCACCCAGTTTGGGTTTGTAAAAGGCAGATCATGTCTCCTAAACCTGATAGACTTTTTTGAAGCAGTCACCAAAGCTGTAGTTGAGGGTAAGGTGGTTCACACAGCCTATATAGATCTCGCCAAGGCTTTTGACAATATCCCCCACTCCAGAATTTTAGATAAACTCACTAAACTAAGTATAAATCCCTGTGTCAAAAGATGGGTTGCCAACTGGCTCACTGACAGAACCCACACTGTGAAAGTAGCAGACTCCAAATCCGACTTCAGACCAGTGACAAGTGGGTACCACAGGGTTCAGTCCTCGGTCCTCTCCTGTTTGGTATCTACTTTTCTGAAGTACAGGCTAACACAAAAGGTCTTTGGCTAACAAAGTTCGCAGATGACTGCTAACTAGGAGCCATAATCGTAACTCCTAATGATGTGGACATCCTACAAAAAGGCCTCACTGAAACAGATGCCTGGTGTCAAAGCCATGGCCTCAAGCTCAATGCCAAAAAGTGCATTGTCATCCCCTCTAGTAAAACCTCTGTACCCATAAGCTACCACATAGGTGGTAGTCTACTTAACACCAAAAGTGTGATAAGAGACCTTGGGACACAAGTGGACAGTACTCTCTCCTTTGATAATCACATCACCACAGTAGTCAGGGAATCCTTCTATGTGGCAAACCTCATCACAAAAGGTTTCTCATCCAGGAAAAAAGAGGTCATTGCTCCCCTCTACTCATCACTCATTAGACCCATTATATAGAGAACAACGCAACTTTTGGTATGTACCTCACAAGACATCTACAACAACTGGAAAGGCCACAGAAAAACCTCACAAAGAGGATTACCGGTCTCAAACAGATGCCCTATGCAGACCATCTCAAAAAACTCCAGCTTTACTTTGTTGCATATCACCTACTCAGAGGCGATCTCTGCCTAACATACAAAGCTATGTCAAACCCAGAGCTGTTGGAATGCTCCACTTAAAGAAATCCCAATCCCTCTGAGCTACACGTCCTAGGGACCTAAACCTTGTCATCACAATAAACAAAATATGCTGGAAGGAAAAATTCCTGTCCCAGAGACTTCCCATACTCTGGAAAAAACTATCTATGTATATCAAACAAAGCTCCTCATTGGCACTCTTCAAAAAAAATCTTGATGATTGCATGGGAAATTCACCCCGGGGATCACCTCTGTGGCTCTGCTCAACAGGGGCACAGGAGCATAATTTTCTTGGGTGGCGAAAGCCAGGGTACCTTTTTGGCTAGGCTTATACAGGCCCTAGGGCCAATAGCCTAGTACCTACCTATGAACCTATGAAATCACTGTCACCAACCTCTAATGTCAGCTACTATAAGGCTCTTCCCAAGGGTGACCAATTTCACTGTGCAATATTACTGTTATCCAAATAATGTGACCCAGGGTTAAAGCTATTGGAGTGGCTTGGACAGTATTACCGAATACATGCAATGTACTCTAAGAGCTTAAATTATCTCTACACAAAACAGCCACAGTTGAAAGGTTTAAACATATTTAATAAATAATAAAAACCACAAGACAAATAGTATTACTTCATCACAATGACATTACAGAGTTCAGAGATCACAGGAAAATGCTTTAAAATAATACTGTAGCATAGACTGACATAAATATAGAAAACACTTAGACTAATCTGTCTAAATTTCTATCCAACTCTAAGAGAAATCACTGTTCTCAATTCTACTTACATACAGAGCAAAAGCAGAGTGCTGGTGAGTTGATGTGCTCAGGTTCAGACAAAATCCAAAATCTCTTTCTTTCTGTCCTTAAATTGATAACACAGTACTGCTGAGTCATTTCAGATTACATCATTCTTAACAGTTCTGATTTAGTTTCCCAGGCTCACAGAACTTAATATTTACATTTCTTTTTGTACTCTGCACCTGGAGGAAGTCACAGCAATAAAAGACATTTCACGTGTAAAATCTAGTAATTAACTCTTGTCCTAAGACAATAGAAATAATTCCTTAGTCCAGACATCCTGTCTTCAAGCTTGAGATCAGTCATACAATGCTTTACTTATCAGCTTTCTTCCAGCAGAGTGCACTGTGGTTACATTTTTGAAGCTCAGAACATATAACAGTTTTCTTACATTGTAAACAGCCTGTGGATTACATTAATATTTACAAATGACATAGAATTATTTATAAAATTCTATCTAGCTAGGCTGGCAGCCTTCACACCTTACATTCCCAACCACGCTCTTGGATCAGAAAACCGCAATCTTCGAAACATATATAAGCCCTGATGGCCCCCGGGCCACCTACAATTATCCTGCTCCCTATCTAAACTCCGGAATTCTGTCCCTACCAACCTAAGAAATACTCATAACCACTCAAACTTCAAAACACTTCTCCAATCTCTCCTCCTTTCAAAGTGGGAGTGTTTCTGTACCCCTACTACATAAACTTTTAACACCATCTCCCATGCACTACATATATCAACCATCTATCACAGTGCTCCCTTACCCTCTCTGACATCTCCTCATATTCCTAACTTCCAAAATAAATAAATAAATAAAATTTGTTTTTATCTATACATAAATGTTTTTTTCTCACATTGAAATGCCTACAGTTTTAATGTTTAAACTATATGAATCTCATCTTTTGTAAATCATTACCTGGGATTAGAAATGTCATGTCTTTTTTAACAAATTGCATTGTTACTAGCATGTGGTCTGGGAGATCATTGAGGAGCCTGGCTCAGTTTTCTCCAAATATGATCTGGTTAAAAGTCTTGCTTGGAGTCATGAAATAGGTTTATGGAGGCTGAGGGAATGATATCTTGGACTATATGAAGCAGATCATTAATAGCTCATACCACTAATCCCCTGTGTTTTTTATCATTTGTTGATTGGGTAAATGCCACTTTCCTTGTATAGCTTTTTTGCATTTGGTTGATTTCCTCATTGAAAAGTGTGATACTAAGACTTGAATTCTCTCCTGCCAAGGTCCACTGTGGAAATAAAGAAGTTATGTCTTACTATAACATTCCATCTGCGTTGTAGATCTTTATTAGGACCTCGGTTCCATCCTCAGAACCGATATGGCCGTTTCCCAGCTCGTGTAAGCCAAAAACTCTCAGCTAAGAACCTACCCACAATGCCAATGTAGTAATATGAAAAAGGTAGGAGGCTCTGCCTGAGAAAAAACACTAACCAGGAGTACCTAAAGTCCACCAGGAGTCCAGGCTGGGGGAAGGAGGGCGGGAAGTAAAGAATGAATAAAGATCTACAACACAGATGGAATGTTATGGTAAGACATAATCTGATGTTGTAAATCTTTATTCATTCTTTACTGTTAGGACCGAGTCCCCAGCTACTTGAGTCCTGGGTGACCCTAAGGAAGGATATTCCTGAGCACCATAGAACCAAGAGATGCTCGTCCCCTGGAGGCCAAATCCAATTTGTAATGAGAGATGAAGGTATGAGGTTTTGCCCATGTGGCTGCTGTGCAGACATCATCCATAGAGGCTCTGGAATGAAAAGCTACAGAGGTAGCCATAGATCTGGTAGAATGAGCCTTTAAGTTAAGGGTAGCTTATTCTGTTGGTAGATAAAGGTAATGACATTTCTAAGTCAGGAGGATAAAATCACTTTGGAAACAGGTTTACCCAATCTGGGTCCTGCAAAGGCCACAAACAATTGATCTGCTTTCCTGGAAGGATTAGTCCTGTCCAAATAAAAACAAAGCTGTTGGTGCACATCAAGGGTGTGCAAAAGGTACTCCCCTCTATTAGAATGCTGAGGGCAGAAAACCAGCAGGTCAATAGATTGGTTAATGGAAAATCCAGAAATGACCTTGGGCAAGAAAGAAGGGTCAGTACAAAGAGGCACCCTATCCATGTGGAAGATCAAGTAAGGACTCTTGACACTCAAGGCCTGCAGCTCAGATACTCTTCTCGCTGAGATGAGTGCTACTAGAAGTATGGTTTTCCAAGATAAAAATTTCAAATCACATGAATCAAAGGGCTCAAAGGGAAAGCCTGTAAGGGACTGAAGCACCGTAGTCCAGTCCCAGGGATCTAAGGGAGGCTTGACCAGAGGTTTAACATGTAATACCCCCTTCAAAAAAGTCTTGCATAGGCGGTGTGACATAATTGAAGAATTTTCAGGACCATTATGAAAATTGGCGATAGCTGCTAAATGTACAGTGATCATTGAAGCTGAGGCTCCTGCATGCAGGAGACTAGTTAGGTATTGCAGAATCTTTTGAATAGGCATAGAGAAAGGGTGTAAGTTCTGGTCTTTGCCCCAAATAAAGAACCTAGTCCATTTACTAGAATAAACTATTCTAGTGGAAGGTTTGTGTGAGGCCAGAAGAATTTCACGAACAGGAGATGGGATGTCGGGCAACCTGGCAATCACTGGAAGTGGAGGAATCAGGCTATGAGCTTGAGACTGCGCAGGTTCGGATGAATCAATCCCTGAGGATGGGATAACAGGTCCTAGGAATGATCCAGGATCCATGGGCTGTGAATTAGATGAGGCCATAGAAACAGGAACCAGACTTGACGTAGCCAGTAGGGAGCAATGAGGATCACTTTGCTTTTCAACCTCTGAGCTTTCTGGAGAAATTTTGGAATGAGAGGAAATGGGGGAAAGGAATATAGAAGACCCGAGGACCAATCGAGCATTAGACCATGCCTCGGTGGTTCCCCTTGAGGGGGGATCAAGGCAAAATAGCTCCTGCATTTGTAATTCAGGGGGAAGCAAACAGGTCGCAGCAAGGCTTGCCCCAATGTTGGAATATCCGAGCTGCTATTATAGGGTTGAGGAACCATTTGTGAGGCATCAGGATATTACTGCTCAGATTGTCCACAATAAGGTTGGGACTCCTGGGAATGTGCGTTGCTATAAGAAAATGACTGGAAGCTATCACCCAGTGCCAAATCCTCATGGCTTCCCAACACAGGGAGTAAGATCTGGTTCCGCCTTGCTTGTTGATATACCAGACGACTGACATGTTGTCTGACTGAACTGCAATGGTCCCCAAAGGCAGGGATGCCTGGAACACTTGCAACGCTGAGAACTGCCCTCAGTTCCAGGACATTTATGTACAAGTTGGCCTTGAGGGGGGTCCAGGTGCCTTGGACAGTCTTTCCCTGAAAAGATCCCCCCCCACACCCTAATAGTGAAGCGTCCGTGGTCACTGTGGCCGTGGGTTGTAGAAGACAGAATGGTCGACACCAAAGATTCTTTTGTGGCTCCATCCACCATAGCATTTCCTCCTTGCAGCAGTTTGTAAGGCGTATCATGTGGTTGAGTTAACAACGACCATTGTACGGAAAGGAACCACTGCAAGATTCTCATGTGCAATCTCGCTAGAGGTACCAAAGTAATGGCAGCTTCCATGGAGCCCAAGAGTTGCAGTACAAGACGTGCTGGTACAAATGTGTGAGGAAGAAGGTCTTGAATTTGTTGTCTTATTTTCAAACGCCTGTGAGGGGGAGAAAAGTTTAACAGGGTGTTGTGTTAAAGACCACTCCAATAAATTCCAGTGTCTTCGTTAGAGACATCTGAGATTTGTCTTTGTTGATTGTAATCCCCAAGCGGACTAACAGTAAAAAATGAATAAAGATCTACAACACAGATGGAACATTATGGTAAGACATACCTTCTTTCAACATAAGTGCTCTGTATTCAAACTCAATAAAATTGAAAAAACAGACCTAGGTAAAATAACAAACACAAAATTAACTAGCATGTAAACTCATCATTCACTATTCTTTCTTCAGTTTTTCCCGGTCAGGGCTCGCCACAGTGGATCATCTATCCACTCACGAGTGGAATTTAACGGTCTTGATTCAACACCCAACCTTCGAAACCCACACGACCCCAGGGAAAACATGCAGACTCCAACTGAAAGCACCCCAGCCGAGAAAAGGCAGCAATGCTAACCGCAGTCACTCAAACTCATCATTTACTCTACTGTATTTAAAAGAAAAAAATATAAAACATTACAAACTATAAAATGTCAGCTTTTCAATCCAAATTTATGTTTTAATTGCTTAGTCTGCTTCTGTAGCTTTCAGTAAGTCTTATTAGAAACCCGCTGATTAAAATAACAAACCATAGTTTTAGAAAAACATGAAAGACACAATACTTATTATACCGTGACCCCCCCCAAAACATGCACGCTGATTGGCCAGCGTGCCCGTTGTAAATCGAGTTATACTAATGGAAAAAGGTCCGGTCGCCCGGACTTTTTTCCATTAGTATAACTTCGATTTTCAAACACTGTCTCGCTATGTTAAACCCATTTAACATAGCGAGACAGTGTTAAAAACGGAGAAAGCAAGATCTCCGTTGCTTACTTTTTAGTGTTTCGCTATGCTAAATGAGATTAACATAGCGTGACAGTTTGAAGATAAGCAACGGACATCTCCGTTTGCTTATTTTAAAACTGTCTCGCTATGTTAAACTCATTTAACATAGCGAACACTAAAAAAGCAACGGAGATCTTGCTTTCTCCGTTGCTTTTGCCCACAGCTCTGATGTACTGCGCAGGTGCGCAGTACATCAGAACTGCCGCGGATGCCAGACATCTGCGGAAGGGCAGCAAACAGGCATTATACTATGCCATTATTTAAGAAAACTAATAGTTTCTTTTCTTAAATAATGTCATGGTATAATAGCAATAACCCACTTCTGGGTGTGGGTAATGCTAAATTTACCCATGGTTGGCTTTGTTTGGTCCCTCGGGCTTTGCCCTCGGGACCAAACCACACCAACCGTGGGTAATCGCCCTCGGGACCAAACCACGCCAACCGTGGGTAAATTTAGCATTACCCACACCCAGGCGTGGGTTATTGCAATAATCTTGACCACATCAAAATCATTTTGCACTTCTATGAGGAAGTGTCAATTATCCAGTAACGTTCAGAAGCCTGGCATTGTTGATATACAGATAACCTATGACATCATGTTCATAGCACAATTTTCAGTCATGCATTATCCTGATTTCAACAAAATGCACGCTAACGTATAGGCAGTGACGTCATGCATAATCCTGGAGAAAACATTATATGTTCGAAGGCCGCCTTAGGCTAGACAAGTCGAGCGGGTTCAATAGCAGTTGGGCGCCCTTCTGCCCTTTTAGTCACGCAGCCAAAAAGGCGAGATAACATGCGCAAAGAAAGTTTATGTGCATGCCCAGAATGCATTGCGATGCTACATTGAGCTCTAATTCTGTTTTTTTTTTCTTTTCTAATGCAAACGTTACTACGGGGTTGTCTTCTGAAACACTTTACTAGTTAATTGTACAGTTCCATCTCTGTAAAATGGTCTCTGGATTTTTTGTGAAAAGCAAAACCATCCCCATCACACCTCTGAAATGTTCAGATTTTTGCAGAATATACAAATTTTTACGGTATATTTTGGTCTGCTTTTCATAAAATTGTTTTTTTTAATTAGTGGCAAATTATTAAAGCTTGAAGTCATAAAATATTGACAGACATTTGAGTTTCAAACTTCATACTCTTCAGAAAATTCATACTAATGTAAAACCTGTTATTCCATTAACTTTCTACGTTTTAAAAAGTGTCCCTATTTTTGAGTCTTCGTCCCATGTTTATTTACGGCTTTGCCCAGATTAAAAGGTATAATCCTGAGAGAATGCTACAAGTCCTGAAATGCTACAAGTCCTGAAACTAACACGCGTTTGATAGCATAATTGTATCCTTGCATCTACAACCTAGTAGCAGTTATACCTCAACCTAATTACGCTGGACTTTAATAATGTATTATATTCGTGAATCTAAAACTTTGTAAGCATGACATGTATTTATTCAATCAAAATTAAGCTTCTAAAATAAAACCTATCAGAACAAATAATCTTTTATTAACCCTGTACATTGCTCTGCTTCATTTGGAGAACAAACAGAGCTACAAAAATATTTAAAGCCTTTTGCTCTATATGTAAGTTATAGGCTAAAATGATTAGTCTACTTCTATAAGTTTCACCAAGTCGTATTAGAAACGCGCTGACTAGAATAACAAACCGTACGTTTAGAAAAACATGAAAGACACAGTACTTATTCTGAACCACGTCGAAATAATTTTGCACTTCTAAGAGAAAGTCCAAATCATCCAGTAACGTTCAGAAGCATGGCATTGTGGATATGCAGATAATCTGTGACATCATGCTCATAGCACAATTTTCAGTCATCCATTATTCTGATTTCTACAAAATGCACTGTGACATATAGGAAGTGACGTCATGTGTAATCCTGGAGAAAACATAATATGTTCGAGGGCCGCCCTAGGCTGGGCAAGTCAAGCGGGTTGAATAGAAATTGGGCACCCTTCTGCCCTTTAAGTCATGCAGCCAAAAAGGCGTGGCAACATGCGCAAAGAAGCAGCTTATTTGCATACCTAGAATGCATTGCGATGCTACGTAATTTCTTTCGACTTTTCCCGGTTAGGGGTCGCCACAATGGAACTGCAGTCCGCCAACATTGTGCTCTAATTCAGTTTTTTTTTTTTGCAATACAAATGTTACTACGGTGTTGGTTTTGGACTCATTTTATAGTTAATTGTACAGTTTTATTTTTTTCTCTGGATTGTTTATTAAAAGTAAAAGCGTCCCCATCACGCTTCTCAAAATTATGCAGTATATTGTGGTTTGTTTTTCATAAATTGAGTATTTTTTTATCTAGATAGCAAATTACTAAAACTTGAAGCCGTAAAACATTGACAGACATTTGACTTTCAAACTTCATGTTCTTCAGAAAAGCCATGCTAATACAAAATGTGTAATTCCATCACCTTTCTACGTTTATAAAAGCAACATTTAATAAAATGTCCCTATTTTTGAACCTTTGTCCCATTTTTATTTACGGCTTTGCCCAGATTTCTTGCTGTAAGAGGTTGAAAGGTATAAAATCCTGACGGAATGCTACAAGTCTTGAAACTAACGCGTGTTTGATAGCATAATTGCATCATTGGACCTACTACCGACCCCCCCCCCCGCCACACACACACACACACATAACGCACGCACTCAGGTCACTCCACAACAAATACAAATATGACTCTGTCATTGTCCATGTTGGTGTGAATGACCTGAGACATACCTCCCTGGACTATATGAAGAGACATGGAGGAGCTCTCCGATCTTGTAGCTCAGGCAGGTATGACCCTAGCCCTGAGTAGCATCCTGCCATCACCCAGAACTATACCACAGTACAAGGACAAAATGATTGACTTCAACAATTGGCTAAGCATCTGGTGTCATTGTAAGGGAATCCAGTATCTGTCTGCCTGGGATGACTTGATCGACAGACCACAATGCTTTGCCAGAGATGGCCTGCACCTGTCACCCTTGGGATTCCGGATACTGGCTAATGCTCTTGCAAGCCCTATAGTGCCTTTTTAGGCAAGGTTCAAATGAAAAATTCACCACTGTAACAGGTACAAGCAAGCAAAATTTGAGGGTAATGCTACTCAATACTACAAGTCTAAACCTCAAAATGCATTTACTCGAGGGACTCCTTAAATGGAGAACATCGACATCTGTGCAGTGACAGAGACTTGGTTCAAGGCTCCAGAGAGCAACCCTGCATTACCAGGCTATAATTCTTACCACACCTTTCAGCCACCTAACCTGGACTGAAACGCTAAAGGCAGAGGCGTGTCCATATTCATTAAGGATATCCACACCTCCAGGATTGTTGCTCAGCATAATGCATCCAAGATTATCCAAGTGCAACTAACTCTGGGCAAGACTGCAATCCAAATTGTAACTTGCTACAGATCCCCCACCATACCCCAGAATTCCCACTCCTCATTTTTTGATACACTGGAAAATATTAGGGTACAACCCAACACCCTAATAATGGGCAATTTCAACTACCCCACCATTAACTGGGAAAACTACTTATGTACCAACCCTTTTGCTCAAGGTTTTCTGGAATTCATAATTCCAGTGCCTTGGATCAACTTATCCACACCCCCACCAGGGGCAGCAATATCCTAGACCTGGTCATTACCAACATGGGCGATTGGTGTTCCACACCAGAGGTAAATTCCTCATTGGTCAGATCCAACCACAAGCTAATCACCCAAGACATCCACATCTCACCCCCATCTCCCATTAGGGAAACCACCGTAAAAAATTTCTCCAAAGCCAACTTTGCACTTCTTAAGACAGAAGTAGCAAACTTCATGACACCCATGCAGAAGGACAATAGAGGTATGACTGCTGAATCCTACACAAATGCACTTTATAAGCACTTACACGAGTGCATGGCTTGTGCTATCCCTAACAGAACCAAGATGCTATCCCCCCAAAAAAGGAAGCCAATCTGTGGTCCCCTGCCATAAACTAACTCTATAACAGAAGAATGAAACTGTTGAAAAAAGAGTAAAATCCCATGATTGGAGGAACTCCCTGGTCAGCCTTAGTAAGAAGCTGAGATCCCTCATAAAATCTTCCAAAGCTAGTTACAAAAACAAAATTGCCACTGAGTCTAAAGACAACCACAAAGCATTCTATAGCTATGTCAAGAATCTCAATGGCAACACTCAGATCTGGTCTGAGTTACAGCACAGTGGCACTAAATATACAGAGCCAACTGATATTGGCAACATCCTAGCAGATAGGTTCAGTGCTAACTTTAACCCCCTCTCACCCCTTAAAGGGCCCATCTCTATACCGGAAGAATGCAAAGTTCCTGTAATCACGGCTGCACAGGTAAAAACCACACTCTCCAAAGCCAAGAACACAGCATCCATGGGACCTGACAGCATTCCAGGCTGCATTCTACATGAACTACAGAATGAAATGGCACCCCTCCTAAGTACCATGTTCAATAATAGCCTCACCTCAGGCTTTGTGCCCACTGAATGGCTCACAGCGACGGTTATCCCACTCCACAAAGGGGGAGCCACAATAGACCCTGGGAACTACTGTCCCATTAGCCTAACAAGCCTGGTCTGCAAGTCCATGAAACGTAGTAATCTCCAAAATCTGGAGCCCACCCAGTTCGGGTTTGTAAAAGGCAGATCATGTCTCCTAAACCTGATAGACTTCTTTGAAGCATTCACCAAAGCCGTAGACGAGGGTAAGGTGGTTCACACAGCCTATCTAGATCTCACCAAGGCTTTTGACACCATCCCCCACTCTGGAATTATAGATAAACTCACTAAACTAGGTATAAATACCTATTTTTTCTTATCCATTGTACCCATAATATTGTTTTCCTCTGTAATATTGTTAATTTGCCTCTATTTGTATGTATTTGTATGTCTGTTTGGGGCTTTTCCCCTCTGGTCTCCACTGAAAAGGGGTAATTCTTACCCAGCTGGACCAACCCGGTTAACAAATGCAAGTAAATAAATATAAATAAATATGTCACAAGATGAGTTGCCAACTGGGTCACTGACATAACCCACACTGTGAAAGTAGCAGACTTCAAATCTGACTTCAGACTAGTGACAAGTGGAATACCACAGGGTTCAGTCCTGGGTCCTCTCCTGTTTGGTTTCTACTTTTCTGAAGTACAGACTAACACAGAAGGTCTTTGGCTAATGAAGATCACAGATGACTGAAAACTATGAGCCATAATCGAAACTCCTAACGATGTGGACATCCTACAAAAGGGCCTCACTGAGACAGATGCCTGGTGTCAAAGCCATGGCCTCAAGCTCAATGTCAAAAAGTGCATTGTCATCCCTTTTGGTAAAAACTCTGTACCCATGAGCTACCACATAGATGGTAGTCTACTTACCACCGAAAGTGTGATAAGAGACCTTGGGACACAGGTGGACAGTAGTCTCTCTGATGATCACATCGCCACAGTAGTTAGGAAATCCTTCTACATGACACAACTCATCACAAAAGGTTTCTCATCCAGGAAAAAAGGGGTCATTGTTCTCTTCTACCCATCGCTCATTAGACCCATTATAGATTACAACGCCCATTTTGGTATGTACCTCACAAGACATTTACAACAACTGAAAAGGCCACAGTAATACCTCAGAAGGAGGATTACCGGCCTCCAACAGATGCACTAAGCAGTCCATGTCAAAAAACTCCAGCTTTACTCAGTCACCTATCGTCTACTCAGAGACAATCTCTGCCTAACATGCAAAGGTATGTCAAACCCAGAGCTGCTGGACATGCTCCACTTAAAGAAATCCTAATCCATCCAAGCTACACGCTCTAGGAACCTTAACCTTGTCACCACAATAAACAGAACATGCTGGAGGGAATAGATTCTTGTCCGAGAGACTTCCCATACTCTGGAACAAACTACCTATCTATATCAAACAAAGCTCCTCATTAGCACTCTTCAAGAAAAATCTTGATGATTGGAAGGGAAATAGGAAATTCACCCCGGGGATCACCTCTGTGGCTCTGCTCCACAGAGGCACAGGAAAATAATTTTCTTGGGTGGAGAAAGCCAGGGTACCTTTTTGGCGGGTCTATATTATAACATCAAAGTTCAAAAACATTGAATGTTATAATATTGAACTCATTCAGTCGAAACACCAGAAAACCAAACAGTCAGAATAGCGATTTTTTTCCGGGGAAAAAAATCGCTGTTCCGACAAACATACACACAACTCAAGCACAGCAAAATAAATAATCCACACACATACACTTCACAAAACCCTACACTAAACCAGACATACACCACTAGCTATCCACTTACCTTAACCCAGCGATAATCCTAAGGCCCTTAACTATCGCACACTCACCTTACCAGCTCCCTAACCCTAACTCACCTACCCCACCCTAACCCTTACGTCCACACAATCGCACATTTACCTGACCCGCGCCCTAACCCTAACTCACCTAACCCACACCTAATCTCATACTCACCTTCATTCGCACACTTACCTTAACCCGGTCCGTAATCTTTGCTCCACAGTTGAGGAAATAGCGAAGCTGCAGAAACGGCCCACTGAATACTTTCCCTAGGAAAGTATTCAGTGTTCTGCAGCTTTGCTATTTCAAGCGTTCACTCTACTGGGTTCGATATTATAACATTCAAAGTTTTTAGACTTCGATGTTATAATATAGACCCCTTTTTGGCTAGGCTTATATAGGCCCTAGAGCCAATAGCCTAGTACCTACCTATGAACCTATGAACGTACGTTTTTATATCTTTTATTTGTTTTTATCATTTCTGTATTTAAATGATGGCTTTCATAAATATATTTAACACATTGTAATTTCTGATCAATTATTCAGGCTGCACATGTTGTTTTTTATTAACTAATTCTGATTGGGAGATGTTTTACATGAGGTTCGATAGAGGGATTATTTAAACGCTGTGATTTTTCTTACTCTGTGGTTCTGATTGTAGATCACAGTATGGGCTGTACCTTTAAGAATCATTTCAGTCAGTGGGCACTTGCATATACATAATGAGCACATGCAAGTAAAAGCTCCATTTTGAGTGCGCGGCCAAAGTGAAAGCATGTATGTGTGTGGTAGTCAGTCAGTTAGTTAGTTTAAGTTTAATGTTCCTGCCATCCATTCTGATGTGTTGGTATATAATAAGCTACTTAAATGAACACCTAAGCCTCATTGTCTTATTCAGATACACAAGATGAGTGACATGGTGTCAGAATGGGATCCAGATTCAAAACCATGGGCCATGCAGTTAGAAATGGAAGAATTTACACAAGTGTATCATCCCTACTGCTCAAATGACTAGCAAACAGGTCAGAAATGATTTCCAGGTACTAAAACTCACTTAAATGATTTATTTCAGAACAAATATAAAACATAGCAGTCCAAATGCTCAAAACAAATGTTTAATTAAATGAAATGTCTGAAACTGTGACATATTGATAAAAATATTCAAAATAATTATGAAAACATTTGAAACACTATCCAAATTGCATAAAATTAATAAAAAAGGGAGAATGACCATATTTTCTCACTATGTACTACTTTTTCATATTAACTAAACCTATTTGAAGTATCCAAGTGTGCAAAGTGTTGGCAAGTGTGTCCAGTATTACAGTGCAGTTATTTCGCAAAGTACAATCATTTCAAAGAATATTTAGCAAAATACAGTCTTTCAAAGAGTTATTGTGCATTTGATCATTATTACAAGTACCTGGGGTGTGTGCATGTTCATACATAATTGCAAGGGCCAAAATTGCATTGTGTTTAAGCATAATTTGTGGGGGGTCTATATTATTACAATAAAGATGAATTAAGCAAATGCATCTTGAGCAACACATATTCATTGAATCACATTTAAATGATTCAATGAATATGTCATAGAGCAAGGATATGGTTGGCCAACTTTGCAGAGTCACCCTTTCCTTCTGTACAGTACGATCTCGGAGCTGGTATATTTAGTTAGGGGGTGAAGCCCCCCCACCTATTTATGATGTTAAATTATTTGTTTTTTTAGCGAAGGGCCATGTAAGTTTTTTTCCCTAGGGAAAAATTCGCTAAAATGGCCGTTCGCTCTTTTGCATTTTCATGCATTATGTGTCGACCTTTCCGTAGTCACACATATGCACTTTCAGTCATATAATATAGACCAAATTTCTGGTCATGGCAGAAGGTTTTTGCAGACCAAATCCTTTTGTGTTGGATAACAATATGAAGAAAATTGGAGAGTGTTTGAGCACGAATACAATATTTTCATACAGCCTACTTTTCTGACAAAGATACACATACAAAGACAATTATTCTGCTTAATTTAGCAGGTTTAGAAACCATTGAAAGAGAGCGTTCGTTTGTGTATGTATCTGCTGTATTTGCAGGGGAGGGGGAAGACCGCCATACTGTGGCACTGGCTGAAATGTGGGAAGACCCTGAGTGCATAAAATGTAAATTTAGAGAAATGTGTAAGCCCAAAAGAGTGCCACAATAGAAAGACACTTATTTTACACAAGGGATCAAAAGCATGGTGAAACTTTTGCAGCATATATAATCAACTTGAGAAATAAGGTTAAAACATCCAAATTTGATGATCTGAGAGATGAGCTGATAAAAGACAGGCTTGTGTGTGGTATTAATAATGCTACAGTGAGAAAGATTTTGCTTTGAGACAGTGATTTAACTTTAAACAAGGCCATTGAGATTTGTCAGATATATGAGCTTACAGAAAGACACACACAAATATGCTTATGAATGAGCATAGCACTGAAAAAAGCTGCAAGAATGCCAATGTAGATAGTGTGCAGCATGAGGTTAAAAGATACAGGCCTAAGGGAGTGGTTCCTGTGAAACTCAAAGCAGCTTCAGTAAGCCCCAGGGTACACGCAGCAAAGCACAAGGGTGACTTAGCAAAACCTGTAGCCAGCCTCACAGTCAGCCATTGTAATTGTGGTGGAAATTGTGAACCCAAATGAGAAACATGTTTAGCTTTTGGTCAGGAGTCCCAATCTTGTAAAAAGTGGAATAATTTGAAAAGGTTTTGTAAATCAAACAAGGCGCATCCTTTTATTAAAAGAGAGCATTCAAGGAGGCAAGTTAATCAGTTAGAAAGCTGTGACCCTACTTTTTATGTTGATGGTGTGTCTGTGCTTGGTAAAACAGTCAATGCAGTAGATTTATGGGCAAAAAGTGAAATCTTTTGTATTGTTCGGAATAATGGGAGACCTGTAGAGCTCAAAGTTGATACTGGTTGAAAGTGTTATGATATGTCAGCAGCATAGCTCTCAATCTTCCATGTCCAAAATGAGGAACACTAGCCCTCATAATGTGGAACAAATGGGCAAAATGTGGAACACATACTAATGGCTTACTAACAACTTCAACTAGGAAGGTCATAGGATGGTTAAAATATGCTGGTTATATTTATAAAGAAGATCCTTTAATCAATTAATATGATTCATTTCTATTTACAATGCATTTCACTTAAAAAATTCCTAACACTGAATGTGTGACAGAGTCTTTCAATGTGGAACTTTGGGGAACTTCGAGGAACAAGAACTTTTTAAGACCCCAAATGAGGTACGTTCCTCGTAATGAGGTACACTTGAGAGGTATGGTCAGCAGAAACATTTGCTAGAGTAAAAGCTGCTGAACAACATGATTTGACAAAGTGTGCAAAGCTTTTTGCTTATGGTGGTGAAGAGATTCAAACTGATGTCTCAGCAGTGCTTTCATGTTACTGTGCTGGGAACCACTATGGTTTGCAGTTTTACATAGTCAAGAGATACGTGCAGTCATTACTAGGCCTCAGAGACAGCTTGAAATTGGGACTGCTTTCATTTAACAAAGAAGTCCACCATGTAAGCTTAAATGATAACAGCTCAAATTTCACCCAGACCATTTTTTTGAGTATGCTGATATTTTTGCAGATAAACTAGGATAACTTGCAGTTGTGTACCCCATAAAGTTAGACCCAGAGATAATCACAGTCATCAGATCAGCATTGAAAGTTCCAGTAGCTAAGCAGAACAGACTCAAAGCTGAGCTAGATAGAATGGTGCAGCTAGAAGTCATTTGTTCAGTAGAAGAACCAACTGAATGGGTATCCTCCATGGTAGAAGCTCATAAGAAAAGCTCAGATGATATCAGAATATGCATTGGCCTAAGAAATTTGAACAAGGCATTAAAAAGACCTCATCATCCTATGCACACAGTTGAGGAAGTTGTTGCCCTCATGCTACATGCCACTGTTTTTTCTATCTGTGATACAAAAAATTAATTTTGGCAAATTTTGCTTGATCAAAAATCTTTATTGCTTACCACTTTCAGTACAACATTTGGAAGGTACAGATTTCTGAGAATGCCACTTGGAATAAATGCTGCCAGTAAAGTCTTTCAGTGTGCTATGGAACACATTTTTTCTGGGTATCCATGTGCTATAATAGTATATGACATTCTAGTAGAAGGCAATAGTGAAGTCGAACATGATAGAAACCTCAAGAATGTTCTGGAAAAAGCTTGTGAAGTGAACCTTAAGCTGAATCCATCCTCAGAAATGTAAATCCAGGCTACGAGAAGTTATTTATGTGGGTCATTTGTTTACCAGTTCAGGCTTATGACCAGATCCTTCCAAGCAAACAACAATTCTTGAGATGCCAACTCCAGACAATGTCCATGCCTTACAATGTTTTTTTTTGGTATGGTCAACTATTTAGGCAAGTTCATTCCGGGTTTGAGTCAACTTTTAGCACTACTGAGAGAACTAACATGCAAAGATGTAACCCGGTCCTGGTCAGAACAACACCAAAGAGTATTTGATGTCCTGAAACAGAAAATTGCCAGTCCACCTACCTTAAGGTACTATGGTGTTCAGAAGCCAGTTACTCTTTCCTGTGATGCTTCTAAGTTTGGCCTTGGTGCAGCCATTCTTCAAGAGGGTGGACCAGTAGCCTATGCATTCAGAACTTTGACCCAGACCGTGATGCAATATGCCCAAATTGAAAAAGAACTCTTGGCAATTGTGTTTGCATGTTCGAAGTTCTATGATTATATTTATGGCCGACCTATCCAGATCGAAATTGACCTCCAGCCTCTAGTCACTATTTTGAGAAAGCCAATGCACACAGGTCTTGTGAGATTGCAACATATGATGCTCAAATTGCAGAAGTACAATTTCAGTCTTGTTTACACGAAAGGTAAACTTCTTTATCTAGCTGATAATTTATCCCGATTGCCCAGAAAAAAACATAGAACAGCATAAGAATGAGCAATCTGATTTTGAAGTCATGGAAATTGTTCTTCCACATATCTTGATGAGCTTAGAACTCCCACAGCTTCAGATCCAGTTCTCCAGAAGCTCAACTTCTTTATCAGTCGAGGATGGATGTCAAAACAATCTTGTTTACCAGTAGATGTGCAGCAGGATTTCCTATACAGAGATGAGATTTTGTCAGACAATGGCAGCATCATGAAAGGTCCAAAAGTGATTGTTCCAAAATCCTTGCAACAAGAGTACATTAAAATCTTCCATCATGGCTACCCAGGAACTGACTCTACCAAAAGAAGGGATAAAGGATTAGTATTTTGGCCTTCTATGTCAAAAGATATTGATAAAGTACTTTCTTCTTGTACTGTATGTAATAGTACAAAGCTGCATCAAGAGAGAGAACCACTTCAGTTAAACCAGATTCATGAACTACCTTTTTTGACAGTAGCCACAGATATCTTTGAGTGAAATGGTCAACATTACTTGGTGTTAGTAGACTTTTATTCAAATTGGTTCGAGAGTGATCTATTTCCTAACCTAACATCCAGTACTGTCATTACTAAGTTGAAGAGACATTTTTCTGTCCAAGGTAGTCCACACAGAGTTATTTCTGACAATGGTGCCCAATTTACAAGTCAACAGTTTAAGAAACTTGCTGAAATTTGGGACTTTGTTTATATTATGAGTAGTCCTGAATATCTGCAATCAAACAGCTTGGCTGAATGTGCAGTTCAAAGTGCAAAACAGCTGTTGCAGAGATCCAAATGTGACAGTACCGATGTTTTTCTAAACTTGCTTAATCTCAGAAACATTCCTCACAATAATCAGCTTGGTTCACCTGCCCAGAGACTTATGTCGAGACAAACCAGAACCACCTTACCAATCAGCAGACCTCCCAACCGTTCCGAATTACTCGGTTTTTACCGAGTTTTGGGGTCCAAATGAAGGGGTGCCACGATTCCCGAGTGGCACCCCTTCATTTCTGATTTTTCTTAGCTTTTTTAAAATTTTCGTGCTGTCGGAGCTGACGTCATTACATGCACAATGTCAGCTCTGTCAGGCTACCAGCCAGTTGGAATTGAGCTCAAGGAGCTCACATCATCATTTCCGGCTGGCTGACTTAAATTTTAAAACAGCGGGAATTGCAATCTGGCGGGCCGCGCTTGTGCAGGATTACTGAACAGGGAAGCTGAAACGCTTGTGCAGAGCAGTTCGGGGGATATGGCAGGGAAACGGATTAATGGCAGACGCTTGTGCAGAGCAGTTCGACAGAAGCGGGGATATGGCAGCAACAACGGCAGGGATTAATGGCAGCAAAGAGCAGTTCACCGAGCCGGGAAGCTGAAGCACTTGTGCAGAGCAGTGGATTAATGGCAGCAACTGAAATGGGTAAGGAACATTGTGTGTGTGTGTGTGTGTGTGTGTGTGTGTGTGTGTGTTTGTGTAAATGAATGCATGTTAATGTTTGTGTGCTTTTTTTGGAATACTATTTTCAAAACTAAAATGATAGCACATGTACACGTGAAACTAAACTTGGTTAAAGCTTATTTTCATACCAAGAAGTAATGTACAGCAGGTTTCTGTTGCTGTCATTGACAGAAGAGCCATTACAAAATATAGAAATAAGCTGAAAGTAACGTGAAAAATTTGCTTTCCAATACAAAAAAATAATGCTTTTCTGATTAGTGAACCACTGTAGAGACAGTAACAAAAAATAACCACACAAAATGCTTTAATCTGTGTACAGAAGTTCATATCTTGGTATTCATAAGAGATGGTTGCCAAAATACAAGCATCATTCTGTTTTCTTACCAAAACAAAAAATAATATTTGCCTCACAGTCTGCAAGCAGTTACACAATACCTTCAAAAAATCAGGAACTCCAAGAATTTATGAAAGCCACAAATCTCAAATGGAAAGGTTTTGAGGAACATCTTAGTCTGATATGTCTAATTTGTAGAATACCACAAAAATATAAGTATGAGAATTATTAAATGTTGAATGGCATTCTGCTATCACATACTAACTCTAACAAAATATTCACAAACAGAAACAAGTTGTAGTACTACCGAGTGCAGTATGTACAGCTGGCATACTGCCCAGTTTTGTCAATGATATATATGTATGTATGTATGTATTGGGGACTTACTGAGCAGACAAGACACTCCGACTATTAGCCCATATGAGTCATTGTATGCCGTCTAATTGTACTGTCTTTTTACGTAATTTACATTTGTCTATTTCTTCCAGTTCTTCAGTGGATTTTGTCAGCCAACATATATGCAGCCCACTATCTTGGGCTCCCACTAATAGCCTTTCATCTTAGCCATTCTTGCATTAAGTCTTGGTCAACATGAAGTTGTTCTAGAAGATGTTTATATTTTCCACCATATTTAGGGACTTCCAATATTATTTTATTTTATTCTAATCCTTTTCTTCACATTCTTCATATCTCCGTCTGGTTTTATTTCCATTCCCACTACTCTTGGAAATGCTTCGTGTAAGTTAAATAAGGAAATCCGCTCAGACTTCTCTTCATGCTTAGAACTCTCGCTATGTTGAAATCGGATGAGGTCCACAAATATGTTTGCAGTCCCACAATTGCAGACTTACACATGTGATCATTTTCCAGTAGGCCCATACCATCTTTAGATCAAGGGATACATAGTCCTGATAAGCATGAAGAATTTTTCTTGTTTTCTTGTTCAAGTAATTCAATGCTATTTGGGGGCCAGTCAATCAAACCAAAGATGTAAGTTAGAACAGGAAGAGCAAATTGGTTAATAGCTTGGACTTTTACTAGATGTCAATGAAGTTTTCAGTATTAGCTTAAGTCTTCGGAAGTATTTCATGCTAAACTTTGTTCTTATTTGTTCATATTTTATTGCCAACCCTTCACCAGTTCCCATATATTTATACACCCCCTCCTGCTCAAGTTTCTTTATATCACACTCCTGTCCCAGGTTGATATTTTCTTGATGCTGCAGCTTTCTTTTTGTAAACATTGCTTTTGCACATTTATCAAGACCAAATGTGATTCTTAGCTCATCTGAGAAAGTTTTATCCATTCTAGTTGTGCTTTCAGATCCTCATCTGATAAACTACAATTTTAAATCATCCACAAAAAGTACATGAGATGTCTTTAAACAAGGTTTGGTTCTGGAAGTTAAGCTGTAGCCACAACGTAATCTATTAAGTAAAAAGCATAACGGGTTAAGGGCCAGACAAACCAGCAGCAGTAACAAAGAATAGCCATAAGCATCCCTCTTTGAATTTTTATCTCTGGGATAATAATTTGCCCTTGGTTGTGGCTTAGCTGCAACGTGGTTTGCGACTGTTTCGTGGTCACTGTAACATAACTGATCAATTTAAGATGTATCTTGTACATATGCAAGCATTCCAGTATCCATGAATATGGGATTCTACTGATTTTTTTTGTAATCTGTACATCTCATATTTAGATTCTTCACATTTTACATCTCTCGGTTATGGCTCAGTTTAACAACAGATGACCCTTTGACGTGACATTATTTTAGTACCTTTTTGTTCAATTGCCATGAATGATTTTTTTTCTAAATAGCTATTGTCTCTGTCTGTTCCAATCAGACCTCCCAACCATTCTGAATTATTCATTTTTTACCGAGTTTTGGGGTCCAAATGAAGGGGTGCCATGATTCCCGAGTGGCACCCCTTCATTTCTGATTTTTCTTAGCTTTTTTAAAATTTTCGTGCTGTCGGAGCTGACGTCATTACATGCACAATGTCAGCTCTGTCAGGCTACCAGCCAGTTGGAATTGAGCTCAAGGAGCTCACATCATCATTTCCGGCTGGCTGACTTAAATTTTAAAACAGCGGGAATTGCAATCTGGCGGGCCGCGCTTGTGCAGGATTACTGAACAGGGAAGCTGAAACGCTTGTGCAGAGCAGTTCGGGGGATATGGCAGGGAAACGGATTAATGGCAGACGCTTGTGCAGAGCAGTATGACAGAAGCGGGGATATGGCAGCAACAACGGCAGGGATTAATGGCAGCAAAGAGCAGTTCACCGAGCCGGGAAGCTGAAGCACTTGTGCAGAGCAGTGGATTAATGGCAGCAACTGAAATGGGTAAGGAACATTGTGTGTGTGTGTGTGTGTGTGTGTTTGAAAATGCCCCCATATAATACACTTGGTGGCTAGAGGTATTCAGGCTCAAACCCTGTACCTTTAGTACAGGGTAAAAAGAGCCTACTATCCCTAGCCACCACCATTTCTGAGTGAGTTGAGAACTATGATGAGAAGTGAGAACATGTTTTTTTTTGTGCTAAGAGTTTAGAGGTATGATAAGAAGTGAGCACACAGTTTGTATTCCCCTATTATTGTTTTTGTGCTAACAGTTCAGAGATATGGTGAGTGAGAAGTGAGAACTGAATTTGTATTCCCCAATTGGCTTTGTTGTTTGTCCATGTTTTTTGTGTTGAGGTTAAGAGCTA
This sequence comes from Protopterus annectens, assembly GCF_019279795.1. NCBI lineage: Eukaryota > Metazoa > Chordata > Ceratodontiformes > Protopteridae > Protopterus > Protopterus annectens. The sequence goes on along the minus strand of NC_056739.1, from coordinate 1,779,810,589 downwards.
TGTTGAGAAGTGAGAAGTGAGAAATTAATTCACTAAATGATGGCTATTAAGTTTCAGTCTTCCTATTTTCAGGCAGCTGCTGATTTGGGATAGTGGTATGTTGTTCTGAATGTAGTGCATAGAGTCCTGGGTTCAAAACCTGCCAGTGAAATGCATGATGTAGCACAACATTTTATTCTAGCAACTTTACAAAATTATACAAGCAATGTTTAAAATGTGTCCCTGGTTGACCCTTTGTCTCCCCCCCCCCCCCAAAAAAAAAAATGAAATTGAAAATAAGTGCAAGAAGCTGTGCAAGATGCCTATGGCTTACACTACTGTCATTCTATTTATAGTGTGGGTGTGGAAGCAGACTTTTATGATGGAAAAGTACTGAATTGTGCAGTTTTGTCATTATTGGTTCATGTGTTTTATTTCATTGCCTACAGTACAGATTACTGGTGATGTTCAAACAATAAATTTAAAATGCGCTCTAACGTGTGTTGTATTATACAAGGAATATAATTTAATAAAGTCAGGAAGGTGTATAAAGAAAAGAACACATGTATGTTTCTTGTTTTGTGTGCAAGGGGCCAGTGATTTGAAAACAGCCCAAAGGTAATCTTTATCCACCACTGGCCAGATGCATTTTCTTTGGGTGTGGTGTGGGTTTCAATGCTGTTTTAATGAATGTGAGTTTCAAGGGCAAAGTTTAATGTCAAGCCTATTTTCATTGTGAGACAGTATTGCTTTGTTTACCAGATGATGTATTTTAGTGTTTCTGCATTGTTGTGCTGTAAAATGTAAAAATAAAATTCAAATCATTGTAGAAGTAAAGCAGTATGCATACATTAGTGTTTATGGTAAATGGGGCAAATAGCCAGGTAACAGGACACTGGAATAGCTGTAAGGGGACTCTGGTGCCATGTTTTGGTTGTCTGTTCTTCAATTTGCATTCGAAAGTTGGTATCCCACAATTACATTGGAGTGGGTGGGGTTACCTAATTATGTATGCAAATTAGATGTTAATCAGCGTACGGATTTGTACCTATTTTTCATGGGCCTTGTCCAGATTTTTGATGTTTCCAGGTTGAGAGGTATGCCAATCAGTAGCAATTTGTTGGCTCCATGTGCTAAAAACAACAAAGCAGTGAATGCCCAACTCTTGAAAAAGCATTTGTCCCAGAAGTCCTACTATGATAAGATCAGCAGACTTCTCAATCCATTAAAAGAAGGGGAAGGTAGTGAGGATGCAGACAACAGGGGGTTTTGACTGGACTGGACTTGTGAAAAGTTTGCGTCAAGATCTGAGATCATGCATCATGGAATAACAAGGAATGAAATTTAGGTGGAATCAGATGCATTTATTACTTGTGTCTGAACCAGTGTTACAGCACCTTGCCTGTAATAAAGACTCATATTCTCAGAGTGACTTGTCCAATATTCCTGTTCCAGAGGACATTCCATCAGCAATCCCTGTTCCCGAGAATATCCCTGAAAGTCCTGAAGTAGAACATTCCCCAGTGACTGTCCCTCTTGCTAAACCCAGTCCCAGCTATTAACATTACAATACAAGGTCATACTTCCAGGCCTAGTTCCAGATACACGGCACCCTGGGCATGAATGTTGTTTTGTTTATTATTGTCTGTATAATTTGCATGCCTGTTCAAATGTCATTGTCAATGTGAGACAGCGCAGTAAAGAGGGAGGATGTAGATCACATGCTGTACCTTTAAGAAGCATTTCAGTCAGTGGGCACAGTACTGAGCACGTGCAAGCAAGAGTGCCATTTTGAGTGAGCAGCCAGAGTGAAAGTATGCATGTGTGTAGTAGTCAGTCAGTTAGTTTAAGTTTAATTTTCCTGCCATCCATCCTGATGTGTTTGTATGTAAAAAACTACTTAAACGAACACCCAAGCCTCATCGTCTTATTGAAATACACAACACGAGCGACACTGATGAAGCTCCATTATTTGCACAAGGATGAAAGTGATAAACAATTTTATTTATTTGTATTGTGACTTTCCTATAAAAATTCTGTTTTTCGTCACTTGATGGCTGGATGCCTGGTGTTTTGTACTGATGTAATTGTTTTGGATACCAGTTGGTGAACGAAGACATCAGGTGAGTGTTTAGTGTGTTTTTTTTTTTGGCTGCATCATGGACACTTGCTGGGTGTATTGATTTTCTAAATCTGCATGTCAGTCAATCATGCATTATTTGTATATAACATGACTGCCATTTGGCATGTCAATCACATAGACCAATCCCACTTTTGAGTAGTTCAACAGGGGGTACAAGGATACAGTTATGCCAACTTCAGTGTTAAAGCTATTGACAATAAAGCACTAGCAGTTTGTTAAATTATAAGACAAAAAGAAATTCTGTGTAAAAAAAAAATGAAAAACAAAGACGCAACTGTGATGTCATAGCAACCTGCATACACATAACACTTTGGGTCTTATTTAATAATGCATTGTCCTTATAGTAAAAAGGGAAAGATGATTGGGAAACACAACTGAAATTGAACTATTACATCAGCATGTTATAATTTTGTTGACTATACAAGGCCATTCCAACCCACAATTGTAACATGAATAAAGGTTCACATTGCATGATAGTCACACAAATTGGTTTCTCAAATAGTGAACCATAGTGCCTTTTTTAGGTAAAGTCATGAGGACAAAACTACCAACGTAAAAAATTCTTCTAAACAAAATGTAAAGGTCATGCTGCTAAATGCTAAGAATCTTAACATGAAATTGCACTCATTGCAAGTATTCCTTGTCCTGGAAGATGCTGACATTTGTGCAGTCACTGACACCTGATTCAAAGCTGCGGAGAGCACCCCAGCCTTACCAGGTTACTTGTCCTATCATACTTTCAGACCCCAAACAGAGTGGAGTTTCAATATTTATCAAAGACATACACACCTCCAAACTGGTCAAACAGAATGGTGCACAGGAGACACTCCAGTTGCAGTTAACTGTTGACAATACACCTATTCAAATCATAGCTAGGTACAGACCCCCAACCATGACTCAGGAGACCCACTCCACCTATCTGAACTTACTTGAATCCATCAAGATTCAACTCTCTACCCTGATCCTGGGTGACTTTACCCAACCATAGAGTGGAAGAACTAGTCTAGCTCAAACATGAACACCCAGCGATTTGTTAACTTCATCAGTGCCAATGGATTGGTTACACAAGAGGTGAAAATATCCTGGACCTGGTATTAACCAATATGAGTAGCCACTGTAGTATCCCTACAGTGTCATCCACCTTGGTAAGATCTGACCATAAAGCAATCACCTTCAAAGTCACTATCTCCCTGCCCCCTCCCCCCTTGCCAGGGTCAAACAAAAAAACTTTTCCAAAGCTAACTACAACCTCCTGAGAGCAGGTATAATCAGCTTCGCAGCCACCATCCCTTCAGCTGGAACATGCACTAATGTCCAAGCCTACACCAAAAATCTATAAGAGCACCTATACAGCTGCATGGATTCAGCAGTACCTGATGGGACCAAATCATCTTCCTCAAGGAAGAGTAAACCTGCCTGGTGAACAGCAGCAATAAACAGACTCTATAATAAAAGGAAAAAAATGCTGTCCAGCACCAAGAAGGAGCTGGTGCCAAGTTGTAAGCAATATCTCCTTTGTCTGAAGAAGCAAACAAGGTCACTGGTGAAATCCTCTAAGGCTAACTTCGAGTCCAAATTGGCCACATCCACTAAGGATAACCACAAGGCCTTCTTCGCATACGTCTACAATCTCAAAGGTAACTCCCAAATCTGCTCTGAACTGGTGGTCAAGAATACCACATACACAAACGCCATAGATACAGCCAACCTGCTGGCAGACAAGTTCAGTGAAAACTTCACCCCGTCCCCCCTATCAGTAAACTAGGACATCCCCAGCACCTGACCCCCTCCCCTGATTACTAGGGAGCAGGTTATTAATGTCCTCTCAAAGGCAAAAAATACAGCCTTCATGGGACCCAACAACATTCTTGGCTGTGTCCTACATGAACCCAGGCAAGAGATCTCAGCACCATTAGGCACTCTACTCGACCAAAGCCTGTGCACCGGCTTCATCTCATCAGAATGGAGGACAGCCACTGTCATCCCTCTGCACAAAGGTAGAGCATCCACCGACCCAGGCAATTATAGGCCTATCAACTAGCCTGATCTGCAAGGCCATGGAATGCATTATCATGGACCTTATAAACAAAGACATTGGCAAACTGCAAACGCTTTATCCCACACAGTTTGGTTTTGTCAAAGGGAGATCATGCCTGTTAAACCTGGTCTCTTTCTTCAAAACAGTCATCAAAGCCGTGGATGAATGCAGGACAGTGCACACCACCTACCTTGACCTAGTCAAAGCCTTCAACACTATTCCCCACTCAGGCATAAAAGATAAACTCTCCCAGCTAGGCATCAACCCATATGTTACCAGATGGGTAGCTAACTGGCTCACTGATAGAACCCACTCAGTCAAAATAGGGGAAGCCATAACAAGCAGCGTATCCAAAGGATCGGTCTTGGGGCCAGTACTGTTTGGGATATATTTTCTGAGGTGCAAGCAAAAACCAGTGGTCTGTGGCTGACCAAATTTGCAGATGACTGCAAGCTGGGCACTGTCATAAATTCCACTAGTGATATGAACATCCTCCAAGACGGCCTTAACCAAACTAATGACTGGTGCCAGAAGCATGGCCTCAAACTGAATGCCAAGGAATGCATCATTATCCCCTTTGGAGAAAATTATGTCCTCACTAATTATCACATTAATAACAATGTACTAAGCATGCCATCAGTTGTGAGGAACTTGAGTAGCCAGGTTGATAGCAATCTGACTTTAGACCACCATGTTGCCTCCATTGTACAGAAGACTTTCTACATGGCCCACCTCAGAAGTAAGGGTATTTCATCCAGGAAAAAGGAGGTCATAACATCCCTGTAATCCTTCCATATCAGACCCATTATCGAGTACAATGCCCCCTTTGGCATGTAGCTTGCCAAGCACATGCAGCAGTTGGTTCTTCATTAGGAAAATCCAGGGTCTCAAACACCTATCCTATACAGATAGGCTGAAAGCTCTGTCCCTCTACTTAGTCTTGTACAGACTGCTCAGAGGTGACCTGTGTCTGGCATACAAGACCATCTCAGACTTAGCCTCGATGGAGTTGTTGCATATCCGTAAGTCAAACTCCACTCACGCAACCCACATACAAAGTCTCAACCTGGTCTGTGATATTAATAGAACTTGTTGGCGGGATAGATTTGTGTCCCAACAACTCCCCCTTCTGTGGAATAGACTCCCGCTCCATGTCAAGCAGAGTACCTCACTAGCCCTCTTTAAGAGGAACCTGGACGACTGAATGGGAAACAGAAAATATATCTCTGGGATCCCACCTGTGTCCCTGTTGGACTGGGAAAACAGGTGCTGACTTTGTGGGAACATGGGTGAAATTCTTGGCTAGGCTTATAAGGGCCTCTGGGCCAATAGCCTAATATCGTTCTATGAACCTGTTTTATCTCTGATATAATTGTATTGGGCAATATATGTTTTTGTATTAGCAATAATGTAGTAATCCACAGGAAGAATACATGTGTATATCATTATATGTTGACCAAGAGGCACTTTATGATTTAATCATTAATTTATTTTCAGGTCAGTATAGAATGCACCTGCAAACAACTTTGTGGTTATACACAACATATCAATGCACCCAGTACATTTAATTAATATCAAAAGTAAAGATACAGTTCCAGACTGGATACTGGCCTCACTGAGTCCATTAAATTTACAACCTGTAGAACCTATCCAAACTCATTTAGTGCTACCTGCCAGCCTATACTAATAGAAATACCACCCAGTAACTTAATACTCACTAACTTATAACATCCCCAAACCTTTCTAAATTAAATAAAGACTCCATCATCAATACACTGAAAGCCTGTAACTGGTCTGCCCTAAAAACACTCCCACTCCAGGAGTCGGTCAGTGCTTTTAATATCATGCGTCACTCTCCGTGGCTCACTATCCAGACACAAACTCCAATGTCTAAAGGAGACAACGCTTGGAAAGAACGGCTCAACCATAAACCGCTTATAATGTGCAGCTCTGCATCTGTTCAGAATTAAACAATCCGAGTAAAAAACAAGTTAACGTAGACAGAAAACAGCCCTCTACAACTAATGCCCCCCACAAAAAAAAATAATTCTGGACATCTATACAAAACCTGTTACATCTAGGCTAAAATAAGGAGCCCAACTCTTCTCATAACAGCTCTCCACTAGAAATTGGTACCGTATTCAACACCTTCTTCATAGAAAACATTGTCTCCTTAAGTATAAACTATTCACCCCCATCCAGTGTTTCCCCTTCAATAACATCCAGTCCCAGTATTTCTGTTATCAACAGGTTAGACCAAAAAAAAAATACATTCTCTATATAATACAGAAACTACCACTTCATGTATGCTCCCTCATCTTCTGCAAATGAAACTAATTCACCCTCCATGCCCATAGCTAGCAATTTCCACATAAGACCCATCTCTGTATCAGTGATTAAAAACCTTCTACTTAAACTTAAATCCTGCTCTACTGCAGCTGACAACCTCTCACCTGAATACCTGAAGACATCTGATGATGCCATAGCATATTTTGTCTTCTTCCTTATCAATAGATCGATAGCAGAATCCCATGTACTCTTACCGTGGACAAAATCATATCTTATCCCTCTTCATAAGGTGCCATCTCTGCTGATGTCTATAATTTCAAGCAGGTTCATATTACATTATCGAAAGATAACATAATCGAATGCTCAGAACTTCGAAACGGCCACATATCAAAACTTTTATTGTGGGGAGCTGTGCCCCCGCCACCCCCGCTAAATATATATTCCAACTCCGAGATTGCACTACAGTGAGGAAAGGGCAAATATCCCAATCTTCACTGTACTGTGATCCAACAATGCGATCTTCAAAATGCGGCTGTTTCGAAGTTCTGAGCGTTTGATTATGTTATCTTTCAATAACAAAATAGGAACCCATTTCAAGCCTATTACAAAATTACCACCTCTATTATCTAAAAAGTTCTTAAAAGATATATTCATAAACAACAAAACTTCTATCTCCTACAAGAACAGTTCTTAACATCCATCCATCATTGCTTCTACCTAACATGTAATACAACTACTGCCCAACTATCATCCACATACACTATAAATAAATACAAGCAGAGGCAAACTTGTCACATTACCCTCAATCCCTATCTGCACATATCCCAAATTTCTCCTATTGGACCCTTCCTCTTTAATATCTTTATCAATGACCTCTGTACCCTCACAGGACCAGCCTTCCTTATACAGTGTGCTGATCACTCTTTAATATCATTATCAATGACCTCTGTAGCCCCGCAGGACCACCCTTCCTTATACAGTGTGCTGATGACTCTTTAATATGGTTATCAATGACCTCTGTACCCCCACAGGACCACCCTTCCTTATACAGTGTGCTGATCACTCTTTAATATCATTATCAATGACCTCTGTAGCCCCGCAGGACCACCCTTCCTTATACAGTGTGCTGATGAGTCTTTTATATCGTTATAAATGACCTCCGTACTCCCACAGGACCACCCTTCCTTATACAGTGTGCTGATGACTCTTTAATATGGTTATCAATGACCTCTGTACCCCCACAGGACCACCCTTTCTTATACAGTGTGCTGATGACTCATTAATATTGTTATCAATGACCTCTGTACCCCCACAGGACCAGCCTTCCTTATACAGTGTGCTGATGATATAATTTTGCCTAGGCTATATTATCAAGTTATCTCTGTTCCAAAACGTGTACTCAGTCTATATAATGCAATCTCTATGAATTGTAACTTGTGAATTCTTTAACTATTAACAATGTTGTCTTTTGTTCAGATTATCTCTGTCCAAATATTTGCAGTTGGCATGTATAAGTTCACAGTGTATGAAGTGAACTTGTAAATGTTTTACTTGGTTAATATATTTTTCTTCTGTATTACATTTTTGTAATAACTTTGGCATTTCACAATGCCCACATTTTGTCAATGGATGACTTTTTTCCCTACACCTGTGCTTTAAATGGGATATAATCCCAACAGACTCTTCTGGTAAACACATGTCAAATAATTAAATACAATAGTTATTTGTTGGGCTATATTTGTAACCATAATAATTCTCCATCTGACAGAGAGATGGCAAGGTTTAACTGCACTGCACGGTAACATATTTGGTATGTAAAATGTGTGCGTAACATTATGATAGTTTCTCGTCTAAATGTAAAACAGGATGAAAGGAAAGAGACTTTGTGAATCATCTTTGACTATGTAACCCTGTGTATCTTCTGTGCTACCAGATCATAAAATGAAATTAGAGTTCACTTCAAAGAAATAGCTGACTAAAATGTAACAAATGTGAGCTTGGTGTTTATTTCTTCTTGTCTCATCTTGGCTTGGCTTGAAAGAACTTGGTGACACGTTTGTGAAAGGTCTGTACTCTGCCTGTGCATATTTTAATATTTCTCTCACTCCTACAAGTCAGGGATTCTCTAATAAGAGCTTGAACTCTTAACAAAGCTAGATCAGGTGTTTCTAAGATACTCTGAAAAGTCACGTTATCCACTATATTTTTCAGGTGGAATAACTTACTTAAAAGTAAAGCCATGCTTCCGTGCAGCTATAACAATAGTAACTGACTGCTTTTCTAAAGAAGTAATGTTTTGATAAATTAGAATGTTTTCTTCATTGTTTGTAGGCACATAAATGAACATAAAACGTCATAAAACACACAACCCACAAACACATTACCCAAGCCAACAAATGAAAATAGAACAATAAACAACTTTTCTGTTGTTTACAAAATAAATTGCAATTTCAATATTTAAAACATGACTGGAAAAAAAATTACTGTAAGCATAAATGTATCAGAGAGTGATTAATACACTTTAAGCACATATTAAATATCCCATGGCACAATAAAAAAATTGCTAGAATTAACAGCTCTCGATATAGAAGGTGAACTTTGTCTTCCTCTGCATCTGGGGATGGCTGGTGACTTTAATGTAAAGTGCAACTGTAGGAAGCGAGGTATATAGGGAATGTATGGAAAAGACAATAGCAGCAAAGGATAAGAATTTCTCTTCAGGATAAGAATTTCTCTTCATAGCTAAACTATCAGCCTCCTTCCCACCCCCCCCTCCTCCACTACCCAACCCTCCAGCCCCTACCACCACCCCAATCATCAACCTTCTCCACATCCTTCTGCCTCAAGCCCATCCCTACAAACACTATAAAAAGACTTCTCCTCAAACTCAAACCCTGTTGCAATGCACCCGACAACCTTCCACCCACCTTCCTCAAACAAGGTGCACATAGCATTGCCTATCCCATCTCTATTCTTATTAATTGATCCATACAAGAATCATATATCCCTTCTATCTGGCACCATACTTACATCATCCCCCTCCACAAAGGTGGCAAAAATACTGATACCACCAACTTCAGGCCTACTGCCATCCTTTCCCCTCTTTCTAAAATACTAGAGAAAACAATACAAGCATAACTCTTGGCACACCTAACACTAAACAACCTCCTCTCACCTACCCAACACAGCTTCTGCCCAGGCCACAGCACCATGACTGCCCTTGTTTCCTTTCTTGAAACCATAAACCTTAAACCCAACTCAGGCAAGTTTGTATCCACACTATTCCTAGATCTGTCAAAAGCCTTTGACACCATCTCACACACCCTACTTATATCACAACTCTCCACCCTATACCTTTCTCCCACCACCATCATCGCCTGGTTTTCCAGCTACTTGTCCAACTGCCAATAGGATGTCCAATGGAAAACTTCAACCTCCCCATTCCTTCCCAAACCCACAGGTGTGCCACAAGGTTCTGTTCTTGGCCCTCTTCTCTTCAACCTATTCATTAACAACTTTCACCAATCCATCCCAGATTCATCTATCATCCAATATGCAGATGACTCAACAATCATCTGTTCAGCCTTCTCCCCCTCTGAGCTCCTAGCAAAAATCTAACTAGCCTTTTCCAAAACAGAAACCTGGATGCAGTATATCCACCTGGCACTAAATGCAAATAAAACCAAACTATTGTTTTTTTCCTCTACCAAAAACTCCATTGACAAATCCACATTCACCATACACAGCCAAAACAACACCCTCCTTGAAATTATTCCCAACACCAAGCTTCTTGGCATCATTATTGATGAAGAACTAAAATTTGACAATCAAGAAAACCCACCAAAAGTTAGGTCTCCTCTACAGGTACAACTGCTTCCTAAGAGCTTCTACCCGTCAAACTCTTGCATCCACCTTTTCTACTCCCCTCCCTTACGTAAGGTGCCCCTCTTATCTCCAATCTCCATCTTAGCCTTTGATCCAAACTTGAATCTTGCTACCACAAGATCTCCAAATTTGGAACCAATTCAAAAAACTGAAATTAAAAAAAAAATTCTGTTTTTCGTCACTTGATGGCTGGATGCCTGGTGTTTTGTACTGATGTAATTGTGTTGGATACCAGTTGGTGAACGAAGACATCAGGTGAGTGTTTAGTGTGTTTTTTTTTGGCTGCATCATGGACACTTGCTGGGTGTATTGATTTTCTAAATCTGCATGTCAGTCAATCATGCATTATTTGTATATAACATCACTACCATTTTGCATGTCAATCACATAGACCAATCCCACTTTTGAGTAGTTCAACAGGGGGTACAAGGATACAGTTATGCCAACTTCAGTGTTAAAGCTATTGACAATAAAGCACTAGCAGTTTATTAAATTATAAGACAAAAAGAAATTCTGTGTAAAAAAAAATGAAAAACAAAGACGCAACTGTGATGTCATAGCAACCTGCATACCCATAACACTTTGGGTCTTATTTAATAATGCATTGTCCTTATAGTAAAAAGGGAAAGATGATTGGGAAACACAACTGAAATTGAACTATTACATCAGCATGTTATAATTTTGTTGACTATACAAGGCCATTCCAACCCACAATTGTAACATGAATAAAGGTTCACATTGCATGATAGTCACACAAATTGGTTTCTCAAATAGTGAACCATAGTGCCTTTTTTAGGTAAAGTCATGAGGACAAAACTACCAACGTAAACAATTCTTCTAAACAAAATGTAACGGTCATGCTGCTAAATGCTAAGAATCTTAACATGAAATTGCACTCATTGCAAGTATTCCTTGTCCTGGAAGATGCTGACATTTGTGCAGTCACTGAAACCTGATTCAAAGCTGCGGAGAGCACCCCAGCCTTACCAGGTTACTTGTCCTATCATACTTTCAGACCCCAAACAGAGGGCTACAAAGCCAAAGGAGGTGGAGTTTCAATATTTATCAAAGACATACACACCTCCAAACTGGTCAAACAGAATGATGCACAGGAGACACTCCAGTTGCAGTTAACTGTTGACAATACACCTATTCAAATCATAGCTAGGTACAGACCCCCAACCATGACTCAGGAGACCCACTCCACCTATCTGAACTTACTTGAATCCATCAAGATTCAACTCTCTACCCTGATCCTGGGTGACTTTACCCAACCATAGAGTGGAAGAACTAGTCTAGCTCAAACATGAACACCCAGCGATTTGTTAACTTTGTCAGTGCCAATGGATTGGTTATACAAGAGGTGAAAATATCCTGGACCTGGTATTAACCCATATGAGTAGCCACTGTAGCCCCCCTACAGTGTCATCCACCTTGGTAAGATCTGACCATAAAGCAATCACCTTCAAAGTCACTATTTCCCCTGCCCCCTCCCCCCTTGCCAGGGTCAAACAAAAAAACTTTTCCAAAGCTAAATACAACCTCCTGAGAGCAGGTATAATCAGCTTCGCAGCCACCATCCCTTCAGCTGGAACATGCACTAATGTCCAAGCCTACACCAAAAAACTATAAGAGCACCTAGATAGCTGCATGGACTCAGCAATACCTGAAAGGACCAAATCATCTTCCCCAAGGAACAGTAAACCTGCCTGGTGGACAGCAGCAATAAACAGACTCTGTAATAAAAGGAAAAAAAATGCTGTCCAGCACCAAGAAGGAGCACGTGTCAAGTTGGAAGCAATATCTCCTTTGTCTGAACAAGCAAACAAGGTCACTGGTGAAATCCTCTAAGGCTAACTTTGAGTCCAAATTGGCCACATCCACTAAGGATAACCACAAGGCCTTCTTCGCATACGTCTGCAATCTCAAAGGTAACTCCCAAATCTGCTCTGAACTGGTGGTCAAGAATACCACATACACAAACGCCATAGATACAGCCAACCTGCTGGCAGACAAGTTCAGTGAAAACTTCACCCAGTCCCCCCTATTAGTAAACTAGGACATCCCCAGCACCTGACCCCCTCCCCTCATTACTAGGGAGCAGGTTATTAATGTCCTCTCAAAGGCAAAAAATACAGCCTTCATGGGACCCAACAACATTCTTGGCTGTGTCCTACATGAACTCAGGCAAGAGATCTCAGCACCATTAGGCACTCTACTCAACCAAAGCCTGTGCACCGGCTTCATCTCATCAGAATGGAGGACAGCCACTGTCATCCCTCTGCACAAAGGTAGAGCATCCACCGACCCAGTCAATTATAGGCCTATCAACTAGCCTGATCTGCAAGGCCATGGAATGCATTATCATGGACCTTATAAACAAAGACATTGGCAAACTGCAAACGCTTTATCCCACACAGTTTGGTTTTGTCAAAGGGAGATCATGCCTGTTAAACCTGGTCTCTTTCTTCAAAACAGTCATCAAAGCCGTGGATGAATGCAGGACAGTGCACACCGCCTACCTTGACCTAGTCAAAGCCTTCAACACTATTCCCCACTCAGGCATAAAAGATAAACTCTCCCAGCTAGGCATCAACCCATATGTTACCAGATGGGTAGCTAACTGGCTCACTAATAGAACCCACTCAGTCAAAATAGGGGAAGCCATAACAAGCAGCGTATCAAAAGGATTGGTCTTGGGGCCATTACTGTTTGGGATATATTTTCTGAGGTGCAAGCCAAAACCAGTGGTCTGTGGCTGACCAAATTTGCAGATGGCTGCAAGCTGGGCACTGTCATTAATTCCTCTAGTGATATGAACATCCTCCATGAGGGCTTTAACCAAACTAATGACTGGTGCCAGAAGCATGGCCTCAAACTGAATGCCAAGAAATGCATCATTATCCCCTTTGGAGAAAATGATGTCCTCACTAATTATCACATTAATAACAATATACTAAGCATGCCATCAGTTGTGAGGAACTTGGGTAGCCAGGTTGATAGCAATCTGACTTTAGACCACCATGTTGCCTCCATTGTACAGAAGACTTTCTACATGGCCCACCTCAGAAGTAAGGGTATTTCATCCAGGAAAAAGGAGGTCATAACATCCCTGTAATCCTCCCATATCAGACCCATTATCGAGTACAATGCCCCCTTTTGGCATGTAGCTTGCCAAGCACATGCAGCAGTTGGATCCTCATTAGGAAAATCCAGGGTCTCAAACACCTATCCTATACAGATAGGCTGAAAGCTCTGTCCCTCTACTCAGTCTCGTACAGACTGCTCAGAGGTGACCTGTGTCTGGCATACAAGACCATCTCAGACTTAGCCTTGATGGAGTTGTTGCATATCCGTAAGTCAAACTCCACTCACACAACCCACATACAAAGTCTCAACCTGCTCTGTGATATTAATAGAACTTGTTGGCGGGATAGATTTGTGTCCCAACAACTCCCCCTTCTGTGGAATAGACTCCCGCTCCATGTCAAGCAGTGTACCTCACTAGCCCTCTTTAAGAGGAACCTAGACGACTGGATGGGAAACAGAAAATATATCTCTAGGATACCACCTGTGCCCCTGTTGGAATGGGAAAACAGGTGCTGACTTTGTGGGAACATGGGTGAAATTCTTGGCTAGGCTTATAAGGGCCACTGGGCCAATAGCCTAATATCGTTCTATGAACCTGTTTTATCTCTAATATAATTGTATTGGGCAATATATGTTTTTGTATTAGCAATAATGTAGTAATCCACAGGAAGAATACATGTGTATATCATTATATGTTGACCAAGAGGCACTTTATGATTTAATCATTAGTTTGTTTTCAGGTCAGTATAGAATGCACCTGCAAAAGCCTTTGTGGTTACACACAACATAACAATGTACCCAGTACATTTAATTAATATCAAAAGTAAAGATACAGTTCCAGACTGGATACTGGCCTCACTGACTCTATAAAATTTACAACCTGTAGAACCTATCCAAACTCATTTAGTGCTACCTGCCAGCCTATACTAATAGAAATACCACCCAGTAACTTAATACTCACTAACTTATAACACCCCCAAACCTTTCTAAATTAAATAAAGACTCCATCATCAATACACTGAAAGCCTGTAACTGGTCTGCCCTAAAAACACTCCCACTCCAGGAGTCGGTCAGTGCTTTTAATATCATGCGTCACTCTCCGTGGCTCACCATCCAGACACAAACTCCAATGTCTAAAGGAGACAACGCTTGGAAAGAACGGCTCAACCATAAACCTGCTTATAATGTGCAGCTCTGCATCTGTTCAGAATTAAACAATCCAAGTAAAAACAAGTTAACGTAGACAGAAAAAAGCCCTCTACAACTAATGCCCCCCACAAAAAAAAATAATTCTGGACATCTATACAAAACCTGTTACATCTAGGCTAAAATAAGGAGCCCAACTCTTCTCATAACAGCTCCCCACTAGAAATTGGTACCGTATTCAACACCTACTTCATAGAAAACATTGTCTCCTTAAGTATAAATTATTCACCCCCATCCAGTGTTTCCCCTTCAATAACATCCAGTCCCAGTATTTCTGTTATCAACAGGTTAGACCAAAAAAAAAAATACATTCTCTATATAATACAGAAACTACCACTTCATGTATACTCCCTCATCTTCTGCAAATGAAACTAATTCACCCTCCGTGCCCATAGCTAGCAATTTCCACATAAGACCCATCTCTGTATCAGTGATTAAAAACCTTCTACTTAAACTTAAATCCTGCTCTACTGCAGCTGACAACCTCTCACCTGAATACCTGAAGACATCTGATGATGCTATAGCATATTTTGTCTTCTTCCTTATCAATAGATTGATAGCAGAATCCCATGTACTCTTACCGTGGAAAAAATCATATCTTATCCCTCTTCATAAGGTGCCATCTCTGCTGATGTCTATAATTTCAAGCAGGTTCATATTGCATTATCGAAAGATAGCATAATTGAATGCTCAGAACTTCAAAACGGCCACATATCAAAACTTTTATTGTGGGGAGCTGTGCCCCCGCCACCCCCGCTAAATATATATTCCAACTCCGAGAATGCACTACAGTGAGGAAAGGGCAAATATCCCAATCTTCACTGTACTGCGATCCAACAATGTGATCTTCAAAATGCGGCTGTTTCGAAGTTCTGAGCGTTTGATTATGTTATCTTTCAATAACAAAATAGGAACCCATTTCAAGCCTATTACAAAATTACCACCTCTATTATCTAAAAAGTTCTTAAAAGATATATTCATAAACTACAAAACTTCTATCTCCTACAAGAACAGTTCTTAACATCCCTCCATCATTGCTTCTACCTAACACATAATACAACTACTGCCCAACTATCATCTGCATACACTATAAATAAATACAAGCAGAGGCAAACTTGCCACAGTACCCTCAATCCCTATCTGCACATATGCCAAAGTTCTCCTATTGGACCCTTCCTCTTTAATATCTTTATCAATGAACTCTGTACCCCCACAGGACCACCCTTCCTTATACAGTGTGCTGATGACTCTTTAATATGGTTATCAATGACCTCTGTACCCTCACAGGACCACCCTTCCTTATACAGTGTGCTGATGACTCTTTAATATCGTTATCAATGACCTCTGTACCCCCACAGGACCAGCCTTTCTTATACAGTGTGCTGATGACTCTTTAATATCATTATCGATGACCTCTGTACCCTCGCAGGACCAGCCTTCATTATACAGTGTGCTGATGACTCTTTAATATGGTTATCAATGACCTCTGTACCCCCACAGGACCACCCTTCCTTATACAGTGTGCTGACGACTCTTTAATATTGTTATCAATGACCTCTGTACCCCCACCGGACCACCCTTCCTTATACAGTGTGCTGATGACTCTTTAATATCGTTATCAATGACCTCTGTACCCCCACAGGCCCACCCGTCCTTATACAGTGTGCTGATCACTCTTTAATATCATTATCAATTACCTCTGTACCCCCACAGGACCAGCCTTCCTTATACAGTGTGCTGATGACTCTTTAATATGGTTATCAATGACCTCTGTACCCCCACAGGACCACCCTTCCTTATACAGTATGCTGATGACTCTTTAATATGGTTATCAATGACCTCTGTACCCCCACAGGACCACCCTTTCTTATACAGTGTGCTGATGACTCATTAATATTGTTATCAATGACCTCTGTACCCCCACAGGACCAGCCTTCCTTATACAGTGTGCTGATGATATAATTTTGCCTAGGCTATATTATCAAGTTATCTCTGTTCCAAAACGTGTACTCAGTCTATATAATGCAATCTCTATGAATTGTAACTTGTGAATTCTTTAACTATTAACAATGTTGTCTTTTGTTCAGATTATCTCTGTCCAAATATTTGCAGTTGGCATGTATAAGTTCACAGTGTATGAAGTGAACTTGTAAATGTTTTACTTGGTTAATATATTTTTCTTCTGTATTACATTTTTGTAATAACTTTGGCATTTCACAATGCCCACATTTTGTCAATGGATGACTTTTTTCCCTACACCTGTGCTTTAAATGGGATATAATCCCAACAGACTCTTCTGGTAAACACATGTCAAATAATTAAATACAATAGTTATTTGTTGGGCTATATTTGTAACCATAATAATTCTCCATCTGACAGAGAGATGGCAAGGTTTAACTGCACTGCACTGGTAACATATTTGGTATGTAAAATGTGTGCGTAACATTGTGATAGTTTCTCGTCTAAATATAAAACAGGATGAAAGGAAAGAGACTTTATGAATCATCTTTGACTATGTAACCCTGTGTATCTTCTGTGCTACCAGATCATAAAATGAAATTAGAGTTCACTTCAAAGAAATAGCTGACTAAAATGTAACAAATGTGAGCTTGGTGTTTATTTCTTCTTGTCTCATCTTGGCTTGGCTTGAAAGAACTTGGTGACACGTTTGTGAAAGGTCTGTACTCTGCCTGTGCATATTTTAATATTTCTCTCACTCCTACAAGTCAGGGATTCTCTAATAAGAGCTTGAACTCTTAACAAAGCTAGATCAGGTGTTTCTAAGATACTCTGAAAAGTCACATTATCCACTATATTTTTCAGGTGGAATAACTTACTTAAAAGTAAAGCCATGCTTCCGTGCAGCTATAACAATAGTAACTGACTGCTTTTCTAAAGAAGTAATGTTTTGATAAATTAGAATGTGTTCTTCATTGTTTGTAGGCACATAAATGAACATAAAACGTCATAAAACCCACAACCCACAAACACATTACCCAAGCCAACAAATGAAAATAGAACAATAAACAACTTTTCTGTTGTTTACAAAATAAATTGCAATTTCAGTATTTAAAACATGACTGGAAAAAAAATTACTGTAAGCATAAATGTATCAGAGAGTGATTAATACACTTTATGCACATATTAAATATCCCATGGCACAATAAAAAAATTGTTAGAATTAACAGCTCTCGATATAGAAGGTGAACTTTGTCTTCCTCTGCATCTGGGAATGGCTGGTGACTTTAATGTAAAGTGCAACTGTAGGAAGCGAGGTATATAGGGAATGTATGGAAAAGACAATAGCAGCAAAGGATAAGAATTTCTCTTCAGAACAGTCACCTTGCAGGACTTCATCAGAAGCACTTGCATCTCTAAAGAGCCTTTCAATAAAATGGTACATCAAACATTAAGTTAGGCCTATTGAAACCCACAGACTGATGATGTCTAAATAAGACAGGTAAGGAATAGTTCTACCAGAATTTTATAGTAAGAAAGAAAAAGTCAAATGACTGGTTCATACCAAACCCATATGCATACTCTAAATCACATATGAGGGGTCTGTATAACAGATGATCATGTGAAGCTGCAGATGATTGTGTGAAGCTGCTACAGTGAGTCTGTAAAGCAGATGATCATGTGAAGCTGCTACAGTGAGTCTGTATAGCAGATTATTGTGTGTAGCTGCTACAGTGAGTCTGTATACCAGATGACTGGGTGAAGCTGCTACAGTGAGTCTGTATAGCAGGATCATGTGAAGCTAGTATAGTGAGTCTGTATAGCAGATGATCATGTGAAGCTGCTACAGTGAGTCTATATAGCAGATGACTGGGTGAAGCTGCTACAGTGAGTCTGTATAGCAGATGATCATGTGAAGCTGCTACAATGAGTCTGTATACCTGTAGTACCATCACTGATTGGATCCTAACAACTCACCCAAACCTTATCACCAAAGCTGGAAAATTACCTGATCCTCTCAGCGATCACCTACCAGCCTTCGCCAACCATCTCCCATCTCCACTGCATAAATAACACCACTACATCCAAACCTGCAACCTCTCCTCTTTTAACCCTCTAACTTTCTCTGAATGCTTAAAGCATACTGACTGGTCCCCTCTAAAAACCCTTCATGTAGATGATGCCGTTTCCTACTTTAACCACTCATTCCTAACCCTTCTCAATCAGCAAGCCCCTCCTCAAACCAAATACATCAAAACCAGTCCCCACCCATGGTTATCAAAAGATACTAAACTAGCCTTGCACAAAGGGACAAAAATGGAAACAATATCAAAAACATAAAAACCTAACACCCTTCTAGAGTATAAGCAACTATGAAACTCTGCAAAAAACCCAAATAATTAAAGACCGCAAAGCGCACTATTCCAAACTCCAATCATTGCACTCAACAAATCCCCAAAAATTCTGGGACTCCATCTCATCCATGCTGCATCCTGGCAACAAAGAAAACCCCTGTCCATACCCCAACCTCTCAACCCTTGAAACAGCCAGCCAGCCAGTTCAACTCATTCTTCATAGACTGCATAGCTAAACTATCAGCCTCTTTCTCACCCCCCTCTTCCACTACCCACCCCTCCAGCCCCTACCACCACCCCAATGATCAACCTACTCCAAATCCTTCTGTCTCAAGCCCATCCCTACAAAT
This sequence comes from Protopterus annectens, assembly GCF_019279795.1. Classification (NCBI taxonomy): domain Eukaryota; kingdom Metazoa; phylum Chordata; order Ceratodontiformes; family Protopteridae; genus Protopterus; species Protopterus annectens. The sequence goes on along the minus strand of NC_056739.1, from coordinate 1,779,791,296 downwards.
ACTATAAAAAGACATCTCAAACTCAAACACTGTCGCAATGCACCCAACAACCTTCCATCCACCTTCCTCAAACAAGGTGCACATAGCATTGCCTATCCCATCTCTATTCTTATTATTTGATCCATACAAGAATCATATGTCCCTTCTATCTGGCACCATACTTAAATCATCCCCCTCCACAAAGGTGGCAAAAATACTGATACTACCAACTTCAGGCCTACTGCCATCCTTTCCCCTCTTTCTAAAATACTAGAGAAAACAATACAAGCATAACTCTTGGCACACCTAACACTAAACAACCTCCTCTCACCTACCCAACACAGCTTCTGCCCTGGCCACAGCACCATGACTGCCCTTGTTTCCTTTCTTGAAACCATAAACCTTAAACACAATTCAGGCAAGTTTGTATCCACACTATTCCTAGATCTGTCAAAAGCCTTTGATACCATCTCACGCACCCTACTTATATCACAACTCTCCACCCTACACCTCTCTCCCACCACCATAATCACCTGGTTTTCCAGCTACTTGTCCAACTGCCAATAGGATGCCTAATGGAAAACTTCAACCTCCCCATTCCTTCCCAAACCCACAAGTGTCCCACAAGGTTCTGTTCTTGGCCCTCTTCTCTTCAACCTATTCATTAACAACTTTCACCAATCCATCCCAGATTCATCTATCATCCAATATGCAGATGACTCAACAATCATCTGTTCAGCCTTCTCCCCCTCCGAGCTCCTAGCAAAAACTTAACTAGCCTTTTCCAAAACAGAAACCTGGATGCAATATAACCATCTGGCACTAAATGCAAATAAAACTAAACTATTGTTTTTTTCCTCTACCAAAAACTCCATTGACAAATCCACATTCACCATACAGAGCCAAAACACCCTCCTTGAAATTGTTCCCAACACCAAGCTTCTTGGCATCATTATTGATGAAGAACTAAAATTTGACACCCACATCCGCTCCACAATCAAGAAAACCCACCAAAAGTTAGGTCTCCTTTACAGGTACAACTGCTTCCTAAGAGCTTCTACCCATCAAACTCTTGCATACACCTTTCTACTCCCCTCCCTTACGTAAGGTGCCCCTCTTATCACCAATCTCCATCTTAGCCTTTGATCCAAACTTGAATCTTGCTACCACAAGATCTCCAAATTTGGAACCAATTCAAAAAACTTATCCCACCACTGTCACTCCCTACTCACTCTCTCACCCTCAGCTGGCTTGAACTACCCAACTACCTGAGTTACCTACAACTCACCATTGCTCACAAGCTCATCTTTAAATCTGCCAACTGCCCAGCTCTCGTAACTTCCTTAAAACCTTACATTCCCAACTGCTCACTCAGATCCAAAAACCAAAATCTCCTTCAGGTCCACAAACCTGCGTGACCTCCTGGCCATCTACTGCTGTCCCACTCCTTGGCCAAACAGTGGAACTCTCTCCCCACACAGCTACGCAACCTACCTAACCATACAAATTTCAAATCTCAGCTACTCTGTCATCTTTCTTCCAAATGGGAATGCCCTTGCCACGCTCCATCTTAAGCCCCCCCCCCCCATTCCACCTTGCACTGGCTCATCCAGCTACCTCTACTATTACTTCATCCCACCCCAAACAATCCCTCCCCTACTAAAAACTAATTTTCTCTCCAATATCTATTGTACTATACTCTCCAATCTCAAACATACTATTACCCTCTCCATGCATAATATTTTCTAACCTACTAATGACTAGTAGCTATATATTTTGAAATGTTAAACCTACAACTGAGTTTATAACAAAATTTCTCTATAGAATTATGTCTTTTCATTTTTATAACATTGTGACAAGCCAATTGCAAATATCATGGAGCTTATCTGTAAATGTTTAATTAACTGTATGAACTATGTTCTTTTGTAACATGTGAAATGTACCTTGCAATTATTGTGGAGCTTTTCTCTTCGGGACTCCACTAAAAACAGGCTCTTCTTGGCCCAGTGGACTTCCTCAGTCATGAAACTTAAATAAATAAAATAAAATATAGCAAATGATAGTGTGAAGCTACTATAGTGAGTCTGTATAGTAGATGATCGTGTGAAGCTACTATAGTGAGTCTGTATAGCAGATGATCGTGTGAAGCTGATATAGTGAGTTTGTATAGCAGATGACCCCGTGAAGCTACTATATTGCGTCTGTATAGCAGATGATCTTGTGAAGCCACTGTAGTGAGTCTGAATAGCAGATGATCATGTGAAGCTGCTACAGTGAGTCTGTACAGCAGATGATCTTGTGAAGCTGATAGATTGACTCTATATAGTGGATGATTGTGTGAAGCTGCTACAGTGAGTCAGTATAACAGATGATCGTGTGAAGCTGGTATAGTGAGTCTGTATAGCAGATGAGTGTATGAAGCTGCTACAGTGAGTCTGTATAGCAGATGATCATGTGAAGCTGCAGATGATTGTGTGAAGCTGCTACAGTGAGTCTATATAGCAGATGACTGTGTGAAGCTACTAAAGTGAATCTGTATAGCCTATGATCGTGTGAAGCTGTTACAGTGAGTCTGTATACCTCTGGTACCATCATTGACTGGATCCTAACAACTCACCCAAACCTTATCACCAAAGCTGGAAAATTACCTGATCCTCTCAGCGATCACCTACCAGCCTTCGCCAACCATCTCCCATCTCCACTGCATAAATAACACCACTACATCCAAACCTGCAACCTCTCCTCTTTTAACCCTCTAACTTTCTCCGAATGCTTAAAGCATACTGACTGGTCCCCTCTAAAAACCCTTCATGTAGATGATGCTGTTTCCTACTTTAACCACTCATTCCTAACCCTTCTCAATCAGCAAGCCCCTCCTCAAACCAAATGCATCAAAACCAATCCCCGCCCATGGTTATCAAAAGATACTAAACTAGCCTTGCACAAAGGGACAAAATGGAAACAATATCAAAAACATAAAAACCTAACACCCTTCTAGAGTATAAACAACTACGAAACTCTGCAAAAAACCCTAATAATTAAAGACCGCAAAGTGCACTATTCCAAACTCCAATCATTGCACTCAACAAATCCCCAAAAATTCTGGGACTCCATCTCATCCATGCTGCATCCTGGCAACAAAGAAAACCCCTGTCCAGACCCCAACCTCTCAACCCTTGAAACAGCCAGCCAGCCAGTTCAACTCATTCTTCATAGACTGCATAGCTAAACTATCAGCCGACTTCTAACCCCAATCTTCCACTACCCACCCCTCCAGCCCCTACCACCACCCCAATCATCAACCTTCTCCACATCCTTCTGCCTCAAGCCCATCCCTACAAACACTATAAAAAGACTTCTCCTCAAACTCAAACCCTGTCGCAATGCACCCAACAACCTTCCACCCACCTTCCTCAAACAAGGTGCACATAGCATTGCCTATCCCATCTCTATTCTTATTATTTGATCCATACAAGAATCATATGTCCCTTCTATCTGGCACCATACTTACATCATCCCCCTCCACAAAGGTGGCAAAAATACTGATACTACCAACTTCAGGCCTACTGCCATCCTTTCCCCTCTTTCTAAAATACTAGAGAAAACAATACAAGCATAACTCTTGCCACACCTAACACTAAACAACCTCCTCTCACCTACCCAACACAGCTTCTGCCCTGGCCACAGCACCATGACTGCCCTTGTTTCCTTTCTTGAAACCATAAACCTTAAACACAATTCAGGCAAGTTTGTATCCACACTATTCCTAGATCTGTCAAAAGCCTTTGATACCATCTCACACACCCTACTTATATCACAACTCTCCACCCTACACCTCTCTCCCACCACCATCATCGCCTGGTTTTCCAGCTACTTGTCCAACTGCCAATAGGATGTCTAATGGAAAACTTCAACCTCCCCATTCCTTCCCAAACCCACAGGTGTCCCACAAGGTTCTGTTCTTGGCCCTCTTCTCTTCAATCTATTCATTAACAACTTTCACCAATCCATCCCAGATTCATCTATCATCCAATATGCAGATGACTCAACAATCATCTGCTCAGCCTTCTCCCCGTCCGAGCTCCTAGCAAAAACCTAACTAGCCTTTTCCAAAACAGAAACCTGGATGCAGTATAACCATCTGGCACTAAATGCAAATAAAACCAAACTATTGTTTTTTTCCTCTACCAAAAACTCCATTGACAAATCCACATTCACCATACAGAGCCAAAACACCCTCCTTGAAATTGTTCCCAACACCAAGCTTCTTGGCATCATTATTGATGAAGAACTAAAATTTGACACCCACATCCGCTCCACAATCAAGAAAACCCACCAAAAGTTAGGTCTCTTCTACAGGTACAACTGCTTCCTTAGAGCTTCTACCCGTCAAACTCTTGCATCCACCTTTCTACTCCCCTCCCTTACGTAAGGTGCCCCTCTTATCACCAATCTCCATCTTAGCCTTTGATCCAAACTTGAATCTTGCTACCACAAGATCTCCAAATTTGGAACCAATTCAAAAAACTTATCCCACCACTGCCACTCCCTACTTACCCTCTCACCCTCAGCTTGCTTGAACTACCCAACTACCTGAGTTACCTACAACTCACCATTGCTCACAAGCTCATCTTTAAACCTGCCAACTGCCCAGCTCTCGTAACTTCCTTAAAACCTTACATTCCCAACTGCTCACTCAGATCCAGAAACCAAAATCTCCTTCAGGTCCACAAACCTGCGTGACCTCCTGGCCATCTACTGCTGTCCCACTCCTTAGCTAAACAGTGGAACTCTCTCCCCACACAGCTACGCAACCTACCTAACCATACAAATTTCAAATCTCAGCTACTCTGTCATCTTTCTTCCAAATGGGAATGCCCTTGCCATGCTCCAACTTAACCCCCCCCCCCATTCCACCTTGCACTGGCTCATCCAGATACCTCTACTCTTACTTTATCCCACTCCAAACAATCCCTCCCCTACTAAAAACTAATTTTCTCTCCAATATCTATTGTACTATAGTCTCCAATCTCAAACATACTATTACCCTCTCCATGCATAATATTTTCTAACCTACTAATGGCTAGTAGCTATATATTTTGAAATGTTAAACCTACAACTGAGTTTATAACAAAATTTCTCTATAGAATTATGTCTTTTCATTTTTATAACATTGTGACAAGCCAATTGCAAATATCATGGAGCTTATCTGTAAATGTTTAATTAACTGTATGAACTATGTTCTTTTGTAACATGTGAAATGTACCTTGCAATTATTGTGGAGCTTTTCTCTTTGGGACTCCACTAAAAACAGGCTCTTCTTGGCCCAGTGGACTTCCTCAGTCATGAAACTTAAATAAATAAAATAAAATATAGCAAATGATCGTGTGAAGCTACTATAGTGAGTCTGTATAGTAGATGATCGTGTGAAGCTACTATAGTGAGTCTGTATAGCAGATGATCATGTGAAGCTGATATAGTGAGATTGTATAGCAGATGACCCCGTGAAGCTACTATATTGCATCTGTATAGCAGATGATCTTGTGAAGCCACTGTAGTGAGTCTGTATAGGAGATGATTGTGTGAAGCTGCTACAGTGAGTCTGTATAGCAGATGATCTTGTGAAGCTGATAGATTGACTCTGTATAGTGGATGATTGTGTGAAGCTACTACAGTGAGTCTGTATAACAGATGATCGTGTGAAGCTGGTATAGTGAGTCTGTATAGCAGATGAGTGTATGAAGCTGCTACAGTGAATCTGTATAGCAGATGATCATGTGAAGCTGATAGAGTGAGTCTGTATAGCAGACAATCATGTGAAGCTGCAGATGAGTGTGTGAAGCTGCAGATGAGTGTGTGAAGCTGCTACAGTGTCTATATAGCAGATGACTGTGTAAAGCTACTAAAGTGAATCTGTATAGCCTATGATCGTGTGAAGCTGCTACAGTGAGTCTGTATACCTCTGGTACCATCATTGACTGGATCCTAACAACTCACCCAAACCTTATCACCAAAGCTGGAACATTACCAGATCCTCTCAGTGATCACCTACCAACCTTCGCCGACCATCTCCCATCTCCACTGAATAAATAACACCACTACATCCAAACCTGCAACCTCTCCTCTTTTAACCCTCTAACTTTCTCTGAATGCTTAAAACATACTGACTGGTCCCCTCTAAAAAACATTCATGTAGATGATGCCATTTCCTACTTTAACCACTCATTCCTAGCCCTTCTCAATCAGCAAGCCCCTCCTCGAACCAAATGCATCAAAACCAATCCCTTCCCAAGGTTGTCAAAAGATACCAAACTAGCCTTGCACAAAGGGACAAAAAATGGAAACAATATGAAAAACATAAAAACCCAACACCCTTCTAGAGTATAAGCAACTATGAAACTCCGCAAAAAAAACTAATAATTAAAGACCACAAAGTGCACTCCTCCAAACTCCAGTCCTTGCACTCAACAAATCCCAAAAAATTCTGGGACTCCATCTCATCCATGCTGCATCATGGCAACAAAGAAAACCCCTGTCCAGACCCCAACCTCTCCAACCTTGAAAGAGCCAGCCAGTTCAACTCATTCTTCACAGACTGCATAGCTAAACTATCAAGCTCCTTCCCACCCCCTCCTCCACCACCCACCCCTCCTGCCCTGCCCCTACCACCACCCAGTCATCAACCTTCCTCCACATCTATCTGCTTCAAGCCCATCCCCACAAACACTATAAAAAGACTTCTCCTCAAACTCAAACCCTGTCACAATGCACCCGATAACCTTCCATCCACCTTCCTCAAACAATTGCCTATCCCATCTCTATTCTTATTAATAGATCCATACAAGAATCGCACGTCCCTTCTATCTGGCGCCATGCTTACATCATCCCCCTCCACAAAGGTGGCAAAAATACTGATACCACCAACTTCAGGCCTATTGCCATCCTTTCCCCTCTTTCTAAAATACTAGAGAAAACAATACAAGCATAACTCTTGGCACACCTAACACTAAACAACCTCCTCTCACCTACCCAACACAGCTTCTGCCCAGGCCACAGCACCATGACTGCCCTTGTTTCCTTTCTTGAAACCATAAACTTTGAACACAACTCAGGCAAGTTTGTATCCACACTATTTGTAGATCTGTCAAAAGCCTTTGACACCATCCCATGCACCCTACTTATATCCCAACTCTCCACCCTACACCTCTCTCTCCCACCATCACCACCTGGTTTTCCAGCTACTTGTCCAACTGCCAACAAGCTGTCCAATGGAAAACTTCAAACTCCCCATTCCTTCCCACACCCACATGTCCCACAAGGTTCTGTCCTTGGCCCTCTTCTCTTCAACCTATTCATTAACAACTTTCACCAATCCATCCCAGACTCATCTATCATCCAATATGCAGATGACTCAACAATCATCTGCTCAGCCTTCTCCCCCTCAAAGCTCCTAGCAAAAACCCAACTAGCCTTCTCCAAAACAGAAACCTGGATGCAGTCTAACCATCTGGCACTAAATGCAAAAAAAAAAAAAAAAACTATTCTTTTTTTCCCCTACCAAAAACTCCATTGACAAATCCACATTCAGCATACAGAGCCAGAACAACACCTTCCTTGAAATCATTCCCACCACCAAGCTTCTTGACACCTGCATCCGCTCCACAATCAAGGAAACCCACCTAAAGTTAGGTCTCTTCTAAAGGCACAATTGCTTCCTAAGCCCCTCTACCCATCAAACTCTTGCATCCTCCTTTCTACTCCCCTCCCTTATGTAAGGTGCTCCTCTTATCACCAATCTCCATCTTGGCCTTTGGTCCAAACTTGAATCCTGCTACCACAAGGTTTTCAAATTTGCAACCAATTCAAAAAACCCATCCCACCACTGCCACTCCCTCCTCACCCTCAACTGGCTTGAACTACCCAACTACCTCCATTACCTACAACTCACCATTGCCTACAAGCAACTGCCCAGCTCTCATTACTTCCTTAAAACCTTACGTTCCCAATTGCTCACTCAGATCCAAAAAACAAAATCTCCTTCAGGTCCACAAACCTGAGTGACTTCCTGGCCATCTACTGCTGTCCAACTCCTTAGCTAAACAGTGGAACTCTCTCCCCACACAGCTATGCTACCTACCTAACCATACAAATTTCAAATCTCAGTTACTCTCTCATCTTTCTTCCAAATGGGAATGCCCTTGCCCCGCTCCAACTTAACCCCCCCTATTTCACCTTGCACTGACTCATCCAGCTACCTCTACTATTACTTCAACCCACCCAAAACAATCCCTCCCCTACCAAAAACAAATTTTCTCTCTAATATCTATTGTACTATACTCTCCAATCTCAATTATATAATTACCCTCTCCAAGCACAATATTTTCCTAACCTACTAATGGCTAGTAGCTATATAGTTTGAAATGTTAAACCTACAATTGAGTTTATAACAAAAATATTCAGTTTATGTAACTGTTGAAATTTCTGTATTGAATTATGTCTTTTCATTTTTGTAACATTGTGACAAGCCAATTGCAAATATCATGGAGCTTATCTGTAAATGTTTAATTAGCTGTATGAACTATGTCCTTTTATAACATGTGAAATTTAACTTGCAATTATTGTGGAGCTTTTGTCCCCGGGCTTCAACTGAAAATGGGCTCTTCTTGGCCCAGTGGACTTCCCCGGTCATCAAACTTAAATAAATAAAATAAAATATAGCAGATGATCGTGTGAAGTTGCTACAGTGAGTCTGTGTAGCAGATGATCGTGTGAAGCTGCTACAGTGATTCTGTAAAGCAGGTGATCAAGTGAAGCTGCTACAGTGAGTCTGCATAGCAGATGATCGTGTGAAGCTGCTACAGTGAGTCTGTATAGCAGATCATCGTGTGAAGCTGCTACAGTGAGTCTGTAAATCAGATGATTATGTGAATCTCCAACAGTGAGTTTGTACAGCAGATGATCATGTGACACTGCTACAGTGAGTCTGTATAGCAGATGATTGTGTGAAGCACCTATAGTGAGATGTTCACCATTCCCACTGTTGTAGTAGCCTTTAGGCTATATGGGTAGTTTCTCTATCCAGGAAACACCAACCAGTCAGCATCACAAAGCTCTGTCTCCACCCACCCCAACACTTCACTCTGGCTGCTGATTGGCTAGCCCCAAAGAAAGAAATCAGCAGTCAGGGTATAGATTGATTCAGTACTTTCTTGCCTTCTCGAGAAGAAGCACCTCTCAGGCTTCACAAGAGCAGCAATTAGCTAATGGCTTTGCTTCTAGCAGGTAAGTCATCATTGGGGATCCCTCCACACAGAATGCATTGCCCTTTTAAGAAAATATTATTTAATTTAAATTTCTAACAAAAAGCAATATTTCCCCTTTAAGAAACCTGGTATTTTTTTATCAATATTGCAAGTTTTCACTCAGAGACCACTTTGTTTACAACTACCTTATGTGGAGGAATCCTCTTTTAATCAGATCATAGCCAGAATAAATTAAGTTTTTTTATGTAAATACAAGATCCCCATGAACTGATGAGATGTTATGATGTGTTACAATCAGAGATCCCCCATTCCTCCCCATCTTTCTTGTACTGCCAGCTCTGGACGATGCACTGAAAGCTGCCTGTGATCTTCCTGATACCCATCTGTCCATCCCTAAAAAATGCAGATAAGATTTATAACATGCCGCAGACTAACACATTTATTTTCTCCCACCTTTGATTAGAACCAGCTGCAATATCCACTGCATATACTGCTGGGAATAGATTGGTATTGAACACCATCCCTTCACCTGTGACAAGGAAGGCAAGGTGTTGGACTACACAGGTAAGAGAATGTTTTCTTTTTCCACTTGGCCTTTCAGAATTCTCAGTTATCAGGTATACATGTAGACAGTTAGGATTTGTTATATGGATATTCAGAGGAAGCTTGCCACTTCACTTCTTACATAAAAACAAGTTATTTTTTGAATCGGACTGTTTCTTCTTTGACCAAGGTATCTAAACATACTTTGAAGAATGAGTACAATTGTGCATATACCATGTCTATGGCCACTGCTACAGTGTTGTCAGATGCCATGTCTATGGCCACTGCTACAGTGTTGTCAGATACCATGTCTATGGCCACTGTGACAGTGTTGTGCAGGTACCATGTCTATGGCCATCACTGCTAGAGTGTTGTGCAGATATCATGTCTATGGTCATTATGACAGTGTTGTGCAGATACCATGTCTATGACCACTATGACAGTGTTTTTTGGATACCATGTATATGGCCACTGCTACAGTGTTGTGCAGATACCATTTCTATCGCCACTGCTACAGTGTTGTGCAGATACCATGTCTATGGCCACTGCTGCAGTGTTGTGCAGATACCATGTCTGTGGCCACTATGACAGTGTTGTGCAGATACCATGTCTATGGCCACTGCAACAGTGTTGGGCAGATACCATGTCTATGGCCACTGCAACAGTTTTGTGCAGATACCATGTCTATGGGAAGTGCAACCATGTTGTGCAGATACCATGTCTATGGCCACTGCAACAGTGTTGTGCAGATAGCATATCTATGGCCACTGCTAGATTGTTGTGCAGATACCTTGTCTCTGGCCACTGCTACAGTGCTGTGCAGATACCATGTCTATGGCCACTGCTACATTGTTTTGTAGCTGCCATGTCTATGGCTCCTGTTACAGTCTTGTGCATATACCATGTCTATGGCCACTGTTACAGTGTTGTGCAGATACTATGTCTTTAGATACTGCTTCAGTGTTGTGCAGATACCATGTCTTTGGCCACTGCTACAGTGTTGTGCAGATGATATGTCTATGGCCACTGCTGCAGTGTTGAGCAGGTACCATGTCTATGGCCACTGTTACAGTGTTGTGCAGACACTATGTCTTTAGCCACTGCTACAGTGTTGTGCAGATACCATGTCTATGGCCACTGCTACAGTGTTGTGCAAATATCATGTCTATGGCCACTTTTACAGTGTTATGTAGATACCATGTATATGGCCACTGCTGCAGTGTCATGCAGATATATGTCTATGGCCACTGCTACAGTGATGTGCAGATACCCTGTCTACAGCCACTGCTACAGTGTTGTGCAGATACCATGTCTATGGCCACTACAGTGTTGATAAGATAAGTCTGAGTATGTAACCAAATGTCTGCTGATTAGGTAAAGCCTGAAATCTTAAATTCTGCTTTGGATAGGGATGTATTGTTTGGTTCATCTGCTAATCACATTCTGAAACCAGGTTCTCAAACAGTATGATGAAAGAGGGAAATTCAGTTTGTTCACGTTCACCGATACAAATTGTATAACCTCCTTCTTTTACAAAAAAGCCACATAAGTAAAACTGGACATTTTATGACCACAATGTACTGAAAAGAGATGTCCAGAAGGAAATAAGAAACAGAGCTCCTTTTAGAAAGAGGGACAGTACAACATGACTATGCCAGCATTTTTCCTCCTTTCACTCTGCTCTGGCCAGTATCTGTACAAACCTGTCTCACAGACTAGTCCTCCACATTCCCCTCTGGCGAAAGGTTGCCTCAGACTCTTGGGTGTTAAAATGCTTCAGGAAGGTTACAGTTGCACTAGATACAAAAAGACTCTTTTTCACAGGAATTCCTCACAGTCCCCTGAACCAAATAGTATATTTCCTCAGGTTCTTCAGTCTTTATACACCCAAGGAGTTTTAGAACCAGTCCCTATGTGTCAAAGGGGCAAAGGCTTCTATTCCAGAATGTTTCTGGTACAAAAGAAAGAGGTTTATTGGAGATCAGTACTAGATCTTTCAATTCTAAACCTGTATGTGAAAGTACCAAAATGCAGAATGTTGACCTTACAAAAGCTGTTACCCCTCATTCCTCCTATGAGTTACATGCAAACACTAGACTTAAAAATGCTTAATACCACAGTTTGATAGCCACAAGTTTCAGGACGTTTCTAAGGTTCTCTGTTTCTCGGTCACATTATCAGGTCACAAAATGCCTAGACCCAGTCCTAGCTTAGTGCAGACCAAATGGCATTCATGTTTTTTTTTTCTTTATTTAGAAGATGCATGGGTGTATCTTTGTAGAATCTGTATCCAGATGTCAATAGTCATTAGCATGTGTCATGTCTCTTCTGACCAGTATGGGCTTCCAGATAAATGCAGGAAAATCCTCTTTGACTCCATCTCACATGATTGGATTTCTCAGCTGCCTTCTAGATACTTCTCTTAAAAAGGCCTTTTGGACAGAAGAGAAGATAGATTTTTATCTCAAAACTTTCCTGAGCTTTTCTGATTATTCTTGGACTTCTGCAAGAGAATTTTTTCAGGATCCTAAGTTTCATGGCTTCTAGGAGTCTGGCAGGTGGCTTAGAGGATTAAGGAGCTGTTAACAAACTATTCCCCATGGTCCAGTGGTGCAAGGTTTGATGCCTTTAGCTTCCATTGCCTAAATGTGTGACTGAGCAAGTCACTTAACCAGATACCTCTCCTGGGCAGAGTCTGAAATAGGTCCATGGAGATCAGTGTTCTACCCTGGAAAAAATAATAAATAAACAAATCTCATGATTCCCTTAGCCAGGTTGCACACGAGAAAGATGGCATGGTTTCTAAAAACAAATACATAGACCCATCCTTATTATATCAAATTAAAGTTTTGGGCTTTTCTAAAAATGAAGCTGCATTGGTGGAGACAAATTCAGTTGAACCAGGTCTGCCTTTCTCTCCTCAGACCTCAAACCAATCTCTCACTGCAGGCAGTCCAGATTTTTCTTTGGGAGCAGTTTCCATGTGGGTAAAGGTGCAAGGCCCATGGAGTCATTCAGACAGACCAAACACATCAGATTAAAGCAGATATTGGCTGTGATCCTCGCCCTGAAATCCCTCCATTATGTGGTCACCAGGACCTCTTCAAGTGATACTGACAATACCATAGTCATGTGATACATAAACAAGTGGGGATCTAAAAGGTTGTAACTCCTATACAAGCTGGTTATGATGTGTTTGGAGTTATATCTTCAACATTCCTTAACCCTCCAAGCATTTTGTATTCTGTCAAAGCAAAATATAGTGGCAGACAAGCTGATCAGGACCATGACAGACCCTTATCAATGGAAACTGAACAATGAGGAACTGATCTAGATTTGGGGAACACCCCAAACAGATTTGCTTACCTTTTTAAAAACAGATAAACAAACACATTTTTCTCCAGGGCTCCTTGCTAGTAAGCCTGGAAAGCAGATGTATTTTCATTCCATTTGAAGGGAATACAAGATTCAGATATCTGGATACATCCAGGGGTGCTCTACAATACTCACCAGCAAAAGCATCACAGAAGGTCACCGTGTGAGCCATGCTACATGATATAATAATAGCAAAACATGGTGGTTTGCCAGCTGCAGTGTGGGTGACCTAACAAGAACCCCAGATGTCTGATGATGACGTACCAGACCTGTCACAGGATAATCAGGAGGACACAGGGGTGAGAAGAAATATGCATGGAAAATGGAGGATGCAGACATATGTCCTACATCAAGAAACGCAGTAGCATCTGACACACACCTTTTACAAGCCACATGTACAAATGTACACAGACTAAACAGTGATGTCCATGTGTTACCCCACAACAGCAACACACAGCATGACTAATGGAAAGAAACACAAAAGTTATGTACTCACAATAATGATAGATCTGTCTTGTCTGTTTCCTTCCTTTTCTCAAAAGATGAGTCTCTGATCTAACCTCGGATCTGTCCATGGCCACTGCCAAACTTTGCATCCAGTGTTTAGACTCCTCCCCCTACCCACAATCCTTGTGAATAGAATGAGCTGCCTCAGATCGAGTTTGCCCATCCAACGAAAAGTCAATGTAAATTATAAATATTAGTAACCTGTACATGGAAAAAGAGGCAGAAAAAGGCAACACCTTCAGGAGCCAGGGCCCGATAAATTAGGGCCACCTCAGAATGGGATTAATTGTAAACAGTCTATGGCCACCAAAACAAAATAAGGAGGGGGAGTTTAGGGAAGGAGGGAGACAGACAACAGAGATCTATTCTCATGGTGAATACATAACCTTTGTCTCTGATGTTGTCTTTTCTGTCCATTCCTCAATGGATGGGACAGAGTACACAGTACTTTTGTACTTGGGAGATCTCATGAATGTATATTCTGGAGCACAGCTGAACCAAAAGAGGCCTTAGATCTAGAGTGCATGTTCAGTTTGTAATGAGAGATGAAGGTATGAACCTTGGACCAGGTAGCTGCAGCACATATGTCATCGATTGGAAAGGCTGTAGATATAGCCACCAATCTGGCAGTGTGCTTTTGGAGTGGAAATACACTGAGTCAACCACTGAGAAAGAGTAACTTTGGGCACAGCTTTGCATAATTTATCACTGGAGAAGGATACAAATTACTGGTCATATTTTCTGAAGAGCTTATTGTGGTGTAGATAAAAACTTAACTGACAATGAACCTCAAATAAATGCAGGGTGTATTAGCCCTTGTTTGAGAAACTTGGGAAGAACACTGTAAGATCTGAGGATTGATTAATGGATGATTTCTGAAGCAGCCTTGGGAAGGAAAGAGAGATTGATTTTACAGATACTCTGTCCTTATGAAAAATTACATTTGAGGGTAATGCATGCAGCTCTGAAATTCTCTTGGCAGAAGTAATAGCCACCTAAATTAAGGTCTTCCAGGATAAAAACTTAAGATTTATGTATTTATTTATTTATTTATTTATTTATTTATTTATTTATTTATTTATTTATTTCCAGTTTGATTACTGGGGATATCCACTGGGCCCAGAGAGCCCATTTTCAGTGGAGGCCCAGGGAGAAAAGCTCCATGAAACAGATTACAGTAAAGGTAGCAGACCAATAAAAATAAAAGTACAAGTACAAATACAAATCAAATAATACAAAGCTTGAGCAATACTGCCCATAGTGGAAAAATATCGTGCAGATACATTTAAACAAATTCACACAGTTAAAGTCAAAAGTCAAAAGCTGTTTACAATATTTACAGAGTGTGAGAGATCATATGGGAATTAGTTATAGAAGGTTATAGCCGGCTATAAGGTGCTGAGGAACTCAGGAGGATACCCTCCCAGGGGCTTTTGTTAAAGAGTTCTAGGTAGGGAGAATGCAGTTACATTTCCATTTGGAGGAGAGGTAGGTGTAAAGCTGAGTTTTGAAGTTGTTTGTGTTTGATATTGTCCTTAGTGTGGAAGGGAGAGAGTTCCATTTCTTACCTAAGGAGAAGGAGAGAAGTTGTCCAGCAGGACGTTTAGGTTTGTGGGCAGTAATTAAGTTTTGGTGTTCAGATCTGAGAGTTCTATTTGGGGTGTATGGGGGAAGGATGTTAGAGCGGGGCATTTGGTTGGATTAAATATTAGTCCATGTGCTGTAGTGAGCTGGAGGAAGTCCAGGTAATTTGTGAATTCAAACCAGTTGAGGGATTGGAGGGTAACACAGTGATGAGTGGAATGTTTGGCTTTGGTGGCAAATTTAGAATTTTTGTTAGAACAGCTTTCAAGTTTGGAAGTGATGGAAGAGGATAGGTTAGTAAGTAGCGGGACGCTGTACAGAAGGGAGGGAAGGAGGAAAGAGGAGGTGAGAGTATGCCTGGTAAAAGTAGAGAGGAAGTGGTTGTTCCTGTATGGCATACCTATTTTTTGGTGAGTTTTCTTTAAATTTTGCTGAATATGGATGTTGAACTTGAGGTGTTCGTCTATAGTTACACCGAGTATTTTGGCAAAGGGAACAACTTCGATTGGAAAGTTGCTTTGGCTAAGGACTTGAAAGGAATTTTTATCAAAAGAGAATGATTTTGACTGTGTGAATAGTAGTATTTTTGATTTGTTAGCATTGAGAGAAAGGTGATTTTGGTGCATCCATATCTCAGTAGTTGAGAAGGCAGTCTGAGTTTTAGATAGGAGTTCAGGGAGGTTAGAGGCAGAGCAGACAAGTGTAGAGTCATCTGCATATTGGATGACTTTGGTATTAGGAATACCAGAATGAAAGTTATTGGTAAAGATATTAAACAGCATTGGTCTGAGGATGGACCCCTGTGGTACTCCGGTAGGGGTGGGTAAGAAAGGTGAGGGGCCTTTTTTCCATTTCACAGCCTCAGATCTATCTGACAGATAGTTTGAGAACCAGGAAAGAGTGTTTTGGGAGAGATTTAGGTTTGAGAGGTGACTTAGAAGGTGCTTATGGGAACAGTATCAAATGCTTTAGAGAGATCTAGAAGCACTGTGGATACTAAGTTCCCAGAATATTGGGCTTGATTGATAGTTTTTAGCAATGAGAGTAGAGCTGTTATGGTGCTATGTCCTGGTCGGAAGCCATGTTGAGTAGGGGTACGAAGTTGGTTTTTAGTCAGAAAAGGCATAAGTTGGAGGTGGATGCATTTTTCCAGGAATTTGGAGATTGGCGAGAGAAGAGCTATAGGGCCGAAGTTTGGAATGTTAGTGTTTTTGCCTCCCTTGTTGAGAGGAAGAATAAAGGCGGAATGCCAGAGTTTAGGGACATAGGATTCCTTTATATATCTATTAATTAGGATACTAATTGGGAGAGCTATACCATCGGCAGCAGACTTGAGAAAGGAAGAGGGGATGTTATCAGGTGCACTGGAGCAGGGTTTAAGTTTGGATAGAAGTCTTTTTATGTAGTTAGTGGAGAAAGGTTTAAGCTCAGACATAGGGGGAAATTATTTGGGGACTTAGATGAGGTGGAATGTAGGAGAGATGGGTCGTTGGGAAAAGTTTCTGTTAGGTCAGATATTGACTCTATAAAGAAAGAGTTGAATAGTGAGGCTAATTTGAGGTCACATTTACTTGGGTCTAGACAAAGGTTATTTTTAAAACCTGTGTTGAGGAGTGAATTTATGGAGTTCCAAAAAAGCCTAGGTTTTGGGGATGGTTGGACTGGAGATTAGTGTAACAGGAACTTTTGCCTTTGAAGATTTGTTTTTTTTGCAAAGTTACGGAGCTGTGTATATTAGAGAAGGGTTTCTGGAAGTTTATTCTTTTGGTAAAGCTTCCAGGATTTGTCTCTTTGATGCATAATTTCCTTTGTTTCTTTGGTTAGCCAAGGGGCAGTTATAATTTTTATTTTTTTCTTTCCTTGGTGGAGCTAGGGAGCCAAGGGGCAGTTCTAGTTTTTATTCTGTTTTTCCTTGGTGGAGCTAGGGAGTCACGGGGCAGTTATAATTTTTATTCTTTTTTTTCCTTGGTGGCGCTAGGGAGCCACGGGGCAGTTATAGCTTTTATTCTTTTTTTCCTTGGTGGAGCTAGGGAGTCACTGGGCAGTTATAGTTTTTATTCTTTTTTTTCCTTGGTGGAGCTAGGGAGCCATTGGGCAGTTATAGTTTTTATTCTTTTTTTTTCCTTGGTGGAGCTGGGGAATTTAGAGCATCTAGGAAAGTAGAATTAAAGTGGTCGATGGCTTTATCGAGTGGAAGGGTTTTTAGAATGTTCAAATTCATTTGTTTGAGATGGTTAGAAAAGGTTTGGGGGTCAAATTTACTGAGGTTGCGGGTCTGAATATATTGATGTTGGCGTGAATGGGAGGTGGTTGCATGGTAAATGAAAGCTGGGAGGTGGTCACTAATAGAGTCAGGGATGGTACCAGAGGTGGTCATTTTATTTGGATGGGTGACTGAGATCCAGTCAAGAGTGAATCCTGGGGGATTTGTTTTATTGAGTCTGGTGATGGAGTGGGTTACTTGAGTAAAGTTAAAGAGGTTAATGGACAGGGAGGGTATGGGACTGTTGATTTTATTCCAGTCGATGTTTACATCACCTAGTATGTAAGTTTCAAGGTTAATTTCATCTGAGGCCCACTGGAGTATGTCTTCAAGGTTTGAGACGTTATTTCCAGGTGGGATGTAAAGGGCGATGATACAGAGGCTTTTGTGATTATTCATTTGTAATAGACCGACTGTTAGTTCTGCATTGGTGAATTTAGGAATGGGGTTTGGTAGGGGAATTAAGGTAAACAGATTGGAACAGATTATTGCAAGGCCTCTGCCTTTTTTCTTTGGGCGGTCACATCTAAGAGTGTGAAATCCAGAGGGTAGGATTTCAGAGTCAGAAATGTGGGATTTGAGCCAAGTTTCAGCGATGACTACAATGTCAGGTTGGTTATGACTTAGCCGTGCTTGAGACTGATGTGCTTTGTTGTTGAGACTCTGGGCATTGAGTGTGAAAAATCTAAGAGTATTGTAGGGGGATGAAAGGTTAGAGGAAGGGGAGGGTAATTGTTATTTGTGGTTGAGTTAGATTTGGGGTTGGGGTGAATGTCTGCAGCTAAGACGAGGTTATTGAAGGAAGTTATTTTAGTGTGTTTTGGTTTGGATTTAGGGTATTCTGGATGTAAAAGAATTTGTTTAAGTGTCTTAGCGAGTCTATATTATCGGAACGAAAACTTCAAACTCTGAATACCATATGGTCGAAGTATGAAGTTTTTGAATCTGAAAAAAAAAAACTAAGGCAAACTGTCATAAATTGTTGATCTCGGAGTTGGTATATTTAAGTAGCTGGGGGTGTGGGGGTGCAGGGATGCTTGCCTCCTGCTTACACCCTTTTGTTTGTTTGTTTGTTTTTTTAAATAATTTTATTACAATTCGAAGTTTTCAGACTTTGATCACTAAAGGTCGATCATTAGTGATTAGATGTCTTAAAACTTTGTTGATCTAATATAGACTCAGCTTAGCAGTAGTGGAAATAATTTTAGGATTAAAAAGATGCAGAGGGTTGAGTTGAAACAGAGAGGAGGAGACAGAAAATAATTGATTATTTGTGTGAGGGAGGAGATGGTTTTGTGTGGGAGTACGGTAAAGAGTAGAGAGTGAAAGCTGATTGGAGGTATAGGAGCTGGCATGGTATAAAGTTGTTAGGAGTAGTAGGAGGGAGATGGGGGCAGGAACAGTAAGGAAAGTGTTTAATATGGGAGGACTTGTAGTTGGAGAGAAGAGCTGTGGGGTGAGAGGAGGTAGTGAAAGAGTGATGTATTTAATTACTGTTGGTGAAAGGAGGAGGGGTAAAGAGGGGGAGGCTTTGACTGGATGGTTAACTGTGGGTGAAAGGAGGAGGGGTAAAGAGGGGGAGGCTTTGACTGGATGGTTGTCTTGAGTGGGTGGGGAGTGGTTGAAATAAAAGTAGGAGTAGTGGGGTGGGAGGAAATTGAGGGTAGGGTAGGGGAGCGGAGTGAGCCCGTAGGGCGAATAGAGTGGGTAGAGCCAAGGAGAAGGAAGAAAGGCAGCGAAACGCTATCAGTGAAGCTGAGAACTAGCTCAGAGGTAAGGAGGCACTGGCATAAGGCACTGTGTGTGTGAAATTAGAGGGATGCAGAGGGTTGACAGGGGATAGGAGCTGAAAACAGGACAATAGCATCTCCATTTAGTTTAATCTTATATATGATAATGCAGATGCTTGACATTTAATATTTTAGAAGTAATATTGAATTTATAGAGCTTAATACTCAATGTCTGACAACAGTTCCTTAGTGTGTGTGGTTGATTAGTTAGTAGTGCTTTTTATACACAACGTGAATGATAATCAATTGGTTTCAAATACATAATACTGATTATTCAACTAACAACTATAATCGATTTTTAAATCTTGAGTTTTCCACAGCCCTATACTGTGGACTGTTGATTATACTGACTACATTATGTAGTTTAATACAGGAAGTTACATACTCTACACTGTGATGCGATATACATAGGGATTTCTTTTGTTGGTAGGAATCAAGTATTTCTACACATTAATACTTACTATTTCTAAGCTCAGCATTATGGTATATATCCACTGTTGTGATGGAATGCTGTCTACTGGTGACTGTTTGACATCAGATTGTTTTGAATATGAAATTATACAGATCAATATCAGGATAGTTACATTGCACTTCGCACTTTATCGCATACTATATTTTTATTTTATTTTATTTTATTGTATTTTCTTTTCGATGGGTATTTTAACATGTTTTATGAACATTAGTTACACAGGTGAAATGGAGATGCGGTGGAGTTGTGGACGAGTTGATATTTTAGTGGAAGGTTTACGAAATATTTATAGCTTTCCGCTATTACTTTTATGGAAGAGATGACAGTGACTGATAGACAAACTGCAAGCATAGCATTCCTTGAATTTGTTTATACGTGTTGATACGAGATTATTATATTGTATGTTATTTTTATAAACAGTTGCATTTTTACATGTATCTCGTGTTTTTGACAAAAAGATATGCAGACATTTATTTATTTATTCATTCATTTATATATATTCAATCATTTGTTTATTGTTTATGTTAGCTGAATTTTTTAGGTAGTTTGACAATGTTGCAGCAGGAGATACAATGAAACTGGTGCATGGGGCTTTAAATCTCGATTACTAGGTTTAATTAATCAACTGTTAGTGTTGAATTGAATGGTTCATTCACTATATAAGTGGAAGAATGATTATGTTTAATAGATCTGATGAAGCGTGCATGAAGCACGCGAAAGCGCTTATCTTTTACTTGTTGTGGAATAAAGAAGTTTTTTATCTACAATTTGGAATTCTCGTGGTGTATCCTGCTAGTTGTTTTACCTTTTAAATATATAAATAGATAGATAAAGATATAGCTATAGATATAGATATATAGATATCAATATAGATATAACTATAAGTAAAGAAGGAAAGGAGAAAAAAATTACTTATTTAAAATGAAAAAAAATCCTCAAAAGCTTTATGCTAGACTCTCCTGAGCACCAAGACCTGCTGTAGCTTTTCAAGCAGGAAATGAGGTCTGAGGTTGCTTGTTCTCTTCATAGGGGCTATGGATAGGGGAGGAGCCTAAGCAACAGATCCAATGTTTAGAAGTGGCCATGGCTGGATCTGAGGTCAGATACAAGACCATTCCTTGAGGAACAGATGGAAAAGGCAAAATCAGATCAAGCAGGACATACGACAATTATGTATTCACCATAACAATAGAGCTTGCTTGTCTTATTTTAGTCTGGTTCAATGAATGGGACCAGAACTGACTCAGATTCAGTCTCGGCACCATTAAACCTTCAGATCCAGGGCTCTGACTCCTTCTCTATCCTTAATTCCCTTACCATCCTCAAATTACTTCAGATTAAGTTTGCCCAATACAAGAATACATGTAACTGGAGATAACACTTGCAGTTAAATAAAACATGAATGAACAGGAAAAAGGAAGATGAAGGGTTCTGTAAAGTTATTGAGGTCAGAAATATAGAGATCCCCACAGAAACTCCCCATTCTGCAAGGATCTATAGGTGACAATTTGGAAGGGGGACAGAAGGAGGGAGTGTGAACCTGAGAAAAATAGGACAACACAGATCTATTATTATGGTGAATACATAAATGATAGTTATGGACTCACCATAACAATATTTCCCTGTTGCCTTATTTTCATCTGGTTCAAATTATGGGACTCAGATCTCACTCAGATCTGGCCTCTGCAACTTCAAACCTTTGGATCCAGGGCTATGACTCCTCCCACCAATAATCCCCCCTCAACTGTCAAATTACCTCACATCAATTCTGCATGATTAAAAAAAAAAAAATATATATATATATATATATATATATATATATATATATATATATATATATATATATATATATATATATATCTAGGTCTACTGTTTATGATCGAAAACACACTTCTTCGAAAATAAACAGTAGACCCACGGTTACGCAAAAGTGCACTTAAGCGAAAGTGCAGTTTTGTGAACATCGGTTCAACGCACTGATAAAGAACACAAAAACATTCGTAAAAGTAGAAAAAGAAGGCACCACATCAGATGAAGTGGCTTAGTCCATGAAAGCACTCAGTTGTTGTTTGTCTTGGATTAAAAAGTGTTTTATGTTATTTGCAGCCGTGGTCTGGTTCCTCCTGTTTCTACTTTTATGAATTGACTGCTGGTTGGAGGCACTGTTTGCCATTATCATTTATTTTTTGACTTTTAACACAAAAACATTGTTTTTGCAGGGGGGCAAGCCCCCCTGCACCCTTCACACACCCCCTACTTAAATATACCAACTCCGCGATCGCACTACAGTGGAGGAACATGTAAATTCCCTTTTCCCACTGTAGTTTGCTTCGGCACCTGTTTCCCTTAATGGTTCATTGAACCGTTCTTTAGGGAAGTGCACTTTCGCTTAAGTGCACTTTCGCATAACCGAAAATTCATTGCTCGTTTTCGAACAAGTGGATTTTCAGTCTTTTACAGTAGATGTACCACACAATAGCATTCAAACGACAAAATAAAAGTGTTTCTTTTACAGTAGACCCATATACAAAGAGTGTGTGTGTCTATTGTAATTTAGAGTCTTTCTTTGCATTCACAGGTGATGTAGGCGCATTACCCTCCTGCGGTCCATCTGATATTAGTGTCCTCACAGATAATAGCAGTGATGAACATATGCATGAGGTACAGGCAGGGTTGTCAGGGGCAGAATCTGTGCCAATGGTTGCCATCCCAGGTATGTCCCCCTCTTTCCCGCACACAGTTCTGCTGCCAAAACATACCGCATCACCAGTGGCCATAGAGGAAGGACAGTCAGTGTCTGTTAGCGTGGAACAGGAATGTGTGACGGCTACAGAAGGTGTGTCTCCACACCATAGTGTCAATGTAATGACTGCAGATGTGCCACACAGGCATGTGGCCGATGCTGCTCGTAGGAGGACCTCTGGCAGACATGCACCTGCAGGACAGAGCGCAGCAGCTGGTATCACCAGATGCATGTTCCAGACTGTAATGGCAGCACAGGCACATGCTGAACGGCAGAACAGAGAAGGGCAGAGGCTGCAGAGGGCTGCTATCCATACCCTAAATGACAACATCCAGGCATTGGCAAATGCCCAACAGCAGATTGCTGATGTTCTGGACAGGCGATTGGGTGACATAGTCGGAATCCTTGACCATGGCATAGCAATCCGCGTGCGTGAGCTGTCTGTGCTGGAACATCTGGTAGGAGTGAGGCGTAGGCCATGTGGATGTAGGCCAGCTACACCACCCAGTGCAGGTCAACATGAGCATGCCACCTCACATGCCCACTCCCATAGTGCTGGTAGCAGTAGCAGTGCAGCTGGTGCTGTGCTGTCCACACCTGGACACAGCAGGCCATGTGGATGTGGCACTGGGTGTTCCCAGCAGGGACACGGTTCCAGTGGACATGTGTCATCAGACAGTAGCCAATCTGTACCTCCGCCTGGTAGTGCCCGTGCAACCTCTGGCAGGCACAGGTCACATGGCCGTGGCCGGACACAGTCAGCTGTACAACCTGGTCTGTACAATCTGGAGCTGTCAATAATACCCCTGTGTAGGCCTCACAAAAGGCAAAACTGTGTGCACACATACACGCACACAGCAAACACATCTGTAGGGCACCACAACACCCACATGCAGACTGAACTGACATGTCCAATCATATCACCGGCCCTTACCCAAACACATGATGTCATCGATTGGTGCAGCCTATGCCCCTGGCAAACATTATAACCCTGTGCATATGATGAAGCCTGTGCTGCATCCCTGTCTTCCACACCATCGGTGCAGGGACATGCTCAAATGGTCTGATGCACAGGGTGAACAGAATAGTGAGAGAAGTGTATATTACATTAGTTGTGTACTGTTAACATGCACCAGACATACCATGTAGTACAGGTTTAGCAGGCATTGTTATATGTTCACAGTATGTGTCTCGGTAACAACAGTAACAGCATTTTGGTAATGATGCCCTGGTTCCCTCCTTATGGTCTACCTGCATGTGCCTACAGGTAGCAGTGTTTGCAGTCTCCCATGTGTAACTGTGGAGTACTCACAGAGACGTATGGCAATATCAGCATGCTATACGTAGCCTCAACCTGACTGTTGGAAAGGCTAACATACCACAGATGTCCACACATATACCGATCCAGAAGCATGTGGGCAGTTTAATAGGCTACAGTGGCTAGAGACGTGACATCCATACCAGGTCACATCACAAGTATGTTGACATGGTGCAGGGGTTGTACACAGCGGTCTGGCCGATGATAACATTAGAGGCCACTTGATAGCATGAGGCCTCACTGTGTAGCAGTATTACCCTGTCACATTACAGGAACATGCCCACACTCATGGGGTCAACAACACTATAACGCACACCCCATAGTGTTGAGGTGAGGACCCCTGCCTATGTGGTCATCACCCGCACAGTACTGTGCGCCCACATGATGCAACACAGAGTAAGAACATGTACAGGTAGCCAGTATGGCTGAGACCAATGGCATCAACAGGGTAGAAGACTGCATCACCATGAGGGGTTAGGGATCCTGTGTGTTCTGTATGGTAGCATACACCCTCACTCCATGCACCAGACAGCCATACATACATACACATACACACACTGTGGAGACCACAAATGTCATACACATATGGATAGTGTGATACACGCACCACCCCTGCCTATGTCATGCTTTCCACACTGCAGTATGTACAGATCTCTACAACAGTGTACAGGAGTGTGTAACAATTGGGATGTATTCCCCACCATATGTGGCATATATGGTCACAAAAGCAAACACACATGGCAGTACTCTGAATGATACACCTGCTATATGATGATACGTCTGACAGACATGCAGCAGTATTGGTCGCATTATGTGTACCAACGCTGCATCCAGCAATTGTGCTGCTATATGCACACAGGAGGATGTAAGTGTTACAGGTATCAAGTGACGTACAGTCAGTAACACCTGACCGCTGTGTAGGTTTTATGTCTTCACCATCAAGTAACAGTAACAGCGTACCGTTTGCACATGTAATAGTAGGATGGTGTGTGACACACCTGTGAGCCATCCCTGGCAAACATTCATCTGCACAGGTGAATCACCATTTTATGTACACATCCATCCATACCTGATGTACATCCTACTGTACTGTCAGTATGTCACCATATACAGGTGTCAATGATGGGGCTGCATTGCAACTGCATGTTGTAGTTAGGCACAGATGAGTTACATACATCAGCTACTGCACATGCATGATTGCTGCATGCGCACTACAAGTTGTACATGTGTGTTGGTCCTACATGCCTGTCATGTAGCCATGTTTGTATGCATTGCAATTGGTGGACATGTGTGATGACATACATAACACATGGACTGTTGTATGATATGATGGGTGTCATGGGTAACTAGTACAGAGGGAATGTGTTCTCGGTCAACATTGCTACTTTATGTACTGTTAGCATTCAACAGCCATGGACCCACCTTCCATTTGCGTGCGTGTGATTGCTGCGGCCACTTGTCTGCATGGAGGACAGCAAAAGCTATGCTATGTACATATGTGTGTGTGTGTGGTCCATGCACATATCCACTGCGATTACATGTATGTCATATCCAAACATGTGTGTTTTTGGGTGTACAGCGACAGTCATCTGTCACAGCTGTGTAAGACCCAGGGCCCCTGGTATGTGTAGAGCCAACCTGGTTATTACAGTGGTATCATTGCAATGCATAACACATGATGGAACCCTGCCAGTACATGTGTAGTCTGCACAGTTGCTGTAGACCTATGTACAGTCCACTGATCATGAGTCACACAGTGTTGTGGTAATGTATGGCTGTGTATTGCTGGTCCAACGACATGGTGATGTCTGAGGGCTACATTGTAGACTGCGGTGTGACCTCTGTGATCTGCATCTGAGACATCTGTGATGGCTCCTGAGTGTGTACTGGTCAGTACATGTGAGTGGCCTTCATGTACATGGGGACAGTAACACCATACTGTGCCCTTCCGTGTTTAGAATCTGTGTGCACGCAAGATGGCCCTTTGCAACTGCTAAGTGTGTGAGCATGCCCAGTACGTCGTTGTGTAGATGGACACACAGTACATTTCAAACTGCGCCCTTCTGTATTTAGAATCCATGTGTATGCAAGATGCCAAACTGTGCCCTTCTGTGTTTAGAATCCATGTGCATTCAAGACGGCCCTTTGCAACTGCTAAGTGTATGAGCATGCCCAGTACGCCGTTGTGTAGATGGACACACAGTACATTCCAAACAGAAGTGTGATACTAAGCGTGTGGGCATGCCCAGTGATACCTTGTGTCGCTGATGTGCCTCTGCGTATGGGCATGGCCATTGACATCCTGTATAGTGATGGTGGTCATCCAGGCAACAGATGTCCATTTACAATGTCACGATGGATGCCTACATTGAACACACTGGGTGACTGTCTTGAAGGGTGTACTGTCTGTGGCGCATCCCGTAGCCATGTAGTGTTGTTGTAGTGCTCCGTAGATATTCAGTTGCCCCGATCACACCACTGCCATGTGTGTGTGTCTACGTCTACCTTGGGACAGTAATATGCTTGCAGACTGCTCACTCTCTATACATTCCCTATCAGCATCTCTGCCTTTGCGGATGATGTCACCCACCTAGAAGTATGTCTCTGGGAGTGCTGTGTTCAGTAATCTTGGTAGCGCATTCTGTAACTGCGTAATGCTGTAATAAGGTAGCTAGGTGTATGTTTGGCTTCCAGCCCTGCCAGGGGTGTCCTTGTGTGTGTGTGTGTGTGTGTGTGTGTGTGTGTGTGTGTGTGTGTGTGTGTGTGTGTGTGTGTGTGTGTATGTTTCCAGCTGCCTGGGGACAGAGTAATGCTTTTAGATGGCTCACACCACATACATTCCCTATCGGCGTCTCTGCCTTTGTGGATGTCACCAACCTAGAAGTATGCCTCTGGGAGTGCTGTGTTCAGTAATCTCGGTAGCGCGTTCTGTAACTGAGTAATGCTGTAGTGTGATAAGGTAGTTAGGTGTATGTTCAACTCCGAGCCCTGCCAGGTGTGTGCCTGTGTGTGTGTGTGTGTTTCCGGCTGCCTGGGGGCGGAGTGATGCTTTTGGACGGCTCGCTCCACATACATTCCCTATCGGCGTCTTTGCCTTTGCGGATGATGTCACCCACCTGGAAGTATGCCTCTGGGAGTGCTGTGTTCAGTAATCTTGGTAGCGCGTTCTGTGATTGTGTATTGCTGTAGTGTGATAAGGTAGTTAGGTGTATGTTCGACTCCCAGCCCTGTCAGGTGTGTGTGTGTGTGTGTGTGTGTGTGTGTGTGTGTGTGTGTGTGTGTGTGTGTTTCCAGCTGCCTGGGGACAGAGTAATGCTTTTAGATGGCTCACACCACATACATTCCCTATTGGCGTCTCTGCCTTTGTGGATGATGTCACCCACCTAGAAGTATGCCTCTGGGAGTGCTGTGTTCAGTAATCTCGGTAGCTCGTTCTGTAACTGCGTATTGCTGTAGTGTGATAAGGTAGTTAGGTGTATGTTCGACTCCCAGCCCTGCCAGGTGTGTGTGTGTGTGTGTGTGTGTGTGTGTGTGTGTGTGTGTGTGTGTGTGTGTGTGTGTGTGTGTGTGTGTGTGTGTGTGTGTTTCCAGCTGTCTGGGGACAGAGTAATGCTTTTAGACGTCTCACACCACGTACATTCCCTATGGGCGTTTCTGCCTTTGCGGATGATGTCACCCACCTAGAAGTATGCCTCTGGGAGTGCTGTGTTCCGTAATCTCGGTAGCGCATTCTGTAACCGCGTAATGCTGTAGTGTGATAAGGTAGTTAGGTGTATGTTCGACTCCCAGCCCTGCCAGGTTTGTGCCTGTCTATGTGTGTGTTTCCAGTTGCCTGGGGACAGAGTAATGCTTTAAGACGGCTCACACCACATACAGTCCCTATTAGCATCTTTGCCATTGCGGATGATGTCACCCACCTAGAAGTATGCCTCTGGGAGTGCTGTGTTCAGTAATCTCGGTAGTGTGTTCTGTAACTGCGTATTGCTGTAGTGTGATAAGGTAGCTAGGTGTATGTTCCACTCCCAGCCCTGCCAGGTGTGTGTGTGTTTCCAGCTGCCTGGGGACAGAGTAATGCTTTTAGACGGCTCATACCACATACATTCCCTATCGGTGTCTTTGCCTTTGAGGATGATGTCATCTGCCTAGAAGTATGCCTGTGGGAGTGCGGTGATGCCTGAACTCAGTAGCACATTCTGTTACTGCATAATGCTGTAGTGTGGTAGACTAGACAGGTAGATGCTCAATTCCAGGGCATGGCAGGTGTGTGTTGGGCAGTTATACCGTATGTGTTGGTATCTGTGCATGGCTAGCTGCAGGATGTGTCCATTTTTTTTTGTTGCTGACCTATTTAATGTCCACAGCCCGCATATTCTGCCAAGACACTGGGTTGTAAACACATACAGTTGCCAATAGGTCTGGTGAGTAACTGTCAGCAGCCCTACTCTTACCCTTGCTACGGTCTGACCCATGTGACGTAACATAACACACATGCTTTGATATTAACAACACTACATGATGCAGGTGGCACATGTGGCTTCCTTTCCATTCCTGTCTAATGCATTGCTGTCATGTGGTTCGCTGTTGTGACATAAATGCCATATCTACATATGTGTACATGTATATGTGTGTATGTATGTATATATACATATATATATATATATATATATATATATATATATATATATATATATATATATATATATATATATATATATATATATATATATATGTCCATGTATATATGTCTACAAATAACATATGTGATATATGTAGATGTAGAGGTGGACATAGATGTGAACATATGTCTGGGGACATCAGCACTATTGACTATTTGTGCCAGATGATCTGTACGTGATAACCTGGGATCTATGTATATCTGCCATGGCGTGGTGTTAATGCACATCGTCTGTGGTGTGCAGGGCCACGGGTTGTTGTCGTGTAGACACCGGTTATTTTGTTGCTGGGAAGACCATGGGACATCGAATATGGTGATGGTAAGGCACCTGTTGCCAGTTGTGTGTGGATCTGAGTGACACTGAGCAGTGGTTAATATGTTGTAGGTTCGGTATGGGTCATATAACTATTCATTAGAAGATTATACTATGCAGATGAGATTGACTATGATGTATCACGTTTGTCACCAGGGTCTGCTGCTGGTCCCTGGAGTGCATGTGTGTAGTCAGCCAGGTGCAGGTCTCGCATATAGTTGATAGCATGGGAGGGGGGGGTCAGGCATACTGTACGTACATTGCAGAACTTTGCCTCGGGAGTGCTCCTGCCTTAGCAAACCTAAGCTAGGGGTGTGTATATACCTGCCTGGTGACGTTGGGAGGGATGACAGCAGTGGTGGGGTAGTCAGGGTGTCCAAGCTGCACAAACAGGTGTTGATCAGCACAATCAGCTGATGACATGGCCAGCCCGCACATGAACAGTACACTAATGCGAGCAAGCAGCATACAAACATATTTCATCCACACTCTACACCACCGGTGTATACCTGCAGGGACATTTCATGACACAGTCCAACCAAATGACACGGGCTGCAGCAGGCAACATATACCAACATGTGCAGGGGGCTGGGGAAGTGCAGATGTATATGCTGCTGCACAACCCTTACTGGGGTGACATCGGACTTTATTGACCGAGGGTGACTTACCAAGGTTTACATGGGCTGGGGATGTTGAAGCACTATGGGGTGGACAGTGATCTCCTACAGTAGCTTGTTGACCTGTGCCTAACACATCACACAGGCCGAGGGGAACGTATCACAGTGGATACCATGGGAAGTGTTGTCCTAGGTGTACTAGCCACAGACACCTCACACAGCACAACTGGGGATATCATGGGTATCTCACAGGCATCTGCATCCAGAGTATTGCACCAGTTCACAGATGCCATGTCAACACATGCTAGTGAGCATGTACAGGTCCTCCACACACGTGATTAGTGGACCAGCAATATGAATCTGTTCGACCACATGGATGAGTACCCTGGGGTACTGGGTGCTATAGCCTGCACACGTAGCAGCACCTGGGGAGCAGGGTAGGGCTTACAGTCAGTGCAGGGGCATACCCTCCAACAGCTAGGCCCTATGCGATGGCCAGGGCATGAGATTGAATGTGTGTGTGCTGTCTGCCCTGGAAGCTGTGATGTGTCCGATATATGGCATCTGACACAGCTGTAGCACACCAATACCTATGTGGACAACCCTACTGCAGACACCAGATTGTTTGGGCCAACACATAGCCACGGTCACTGCAGGTTTAGAACAGTCATTTGTTTCCTAGCTGTAAGCCTTATACCTTTGGCACTTTTGTTGTTTGCCTGTTTCTTCTATGAATTACGTTTATTCTATCCTGACGTGACCACTTTAGGCAAATGTTATATGCAGTATGGTGTATAGTTATTCCCTACAGTCACAAGACATTTCGCATTGTACCATTGTTGGTCAGGTCACACCTACACACATATTAATTGTCCCTCACACAGTGGATCAGGGGTATCCTGTTTACGTCAGTGCCTTCATCACCCTTATACCATGTGCCACTATGCGAATGTGTGCAATATATTCTCCCGCTTATTCATTTCAGGACACGTGCATCACGGGCAGGTGTTTGATCCTGGGTAGTAGGGTATGCATGACCACTTAGGGCTGGACAGTGTCATGCACCTCTAATGCACATTCCAACTTGTGTCCAGATATCTACTGGACTGGACTTCGTGTCTTCCATTTTAATGTTTACACAGGTTACATATCCCATGAGGGATATCCAAAAATTTGACCGATCCACAACAAGAGAAATAACGAATATCTTTTTAGCATTACAAAAATGTACTGGGGGTTTTACATGCAAGGGATACATAGTGTGCAATCCTGCAACTGCCTAGGGTGACACTACCTGCTACATATGCGTACTGGTCATTATGTGTAGCTGTGTCTGCACCAAACCAGTAGGCCAAGTATGGCTGGATTTGGTGGACGTTCAGGTACGGGAGCGGGGTGTGTGATGTGGAGGGGATGCTGGGTAGTCCATTATGCATCCAGGTGTGTTGCATTTGTTATGGCCAGTTCCATCAGGACCAATCTGTGGGTATGTGCCGGTGACATGTCTATACATTTGTCTCGCACATTTCAATATTCATATGTTTGTGGGATTGTGTTCTACAGTATGGCCTGTCTGCTTGTATTGCAGCTGTTTATACATGTGTTTGTGTTTCTTTCAGCTTCACCCGCTGCTTCCTCATACACCTCCAGTTCACCTATTCTGCATACGACACAGCATCGCCTTGGAGGATTGTACCATTATCCATCCCCCCACACACACAGATTCCTCACACCCCATACATCACTGCTTTGGTTGTTGGCCCATGACACAGCCAGAGTAACACATTGAATACCCTACATGTGTCAGGTACCTGTATGGTTGTGTGGACTACCCTGCCATGTTTGCTTTCCATATGCTATACCTCACGCACATAGGTACACGCACATACTTAACTTTCATTACATGGTTGGTATACCCAGGTATTACCCGTTCAACTGTAACACATCCTGACAAGTTCGACTTGTACCGCTGATTTCTGGAATTTGGCAGCCTGTTCTACTCATTGGTAGGATGCCACCTTTTCCTATGTCCAGGACGGGATATATTCCGTACACATATCCGACTGTACTGGACAACACATCCCCACAGTCAACGGTATGGATAATACTGTTCCTTTCGGCCTACATGTTTCCTTATTGTTGTAGCTGTTTATATGCTCCTTCTGTTTCGTTTACATGCTTATTCTATTTCCTATCACATTTGGTATGTGAAATACGGACATACCTTTTTTTTGTATGTGACTATTACATGCCTTGTGGGATATGATTCGGACATACGGTCGCTAGATATTTACATTTATTGTGTATTTTGTTATGGACACATCTGCCCAGCTGTGTACTCTCCCTCACATTATGGGTCAGCTGGTGACCCTCACCATTGGGATGGACGTACTTACTGGAGGCTCGCTAACATATGATGCGTTTCACTTCCACTTGGTATAGCTATCTACACTGCGTTGGACTACGGCCACATGGTCTTTCATGCCATTTGTTCGCGGGATAGGGACCCATTATTCCCTATCGTGCATTTGTGTTTCCTTCTTCACTTTGTGTTCGCAGGAACTTTCTTGCATGCTTTGCATATGTTTCAGTATCCACAGACACTAACAGATGTGATTACTATCTTGCAACTTGTTATATGCAAGCATTTTAGGTTGCACGTTGAAGCTGCCATTTCCACACCTCCGTGCGGCACTTCGACATGCCCTATGCACTCGCGCTCCTTTCCTGTGCATGTGGCTGTGGCGGCAGCACACCTTCATTAATATGCGTTTGGCACTACTGCGCCATCTTCACGCCGCACTGTCGGCGCAAGCCTACCGCCGTCCTTGTGCCAGGCTTCATGAATCCCGGGGCAAGTGTGCACACATACCAATGTATACAACTCCTTTACTCTTACAGTTAAAGTGCCCTGGAACTTTCAAAGTATAAGGCAAATGTTCTAAATGAACTAGGGGACCTTCAGAAATGTATCTACATTTGTTAAAGTCCCCACACTTATACATGCTCCGTCTTTTCTGTGTGATGTTAGGACAAAGAACAAGTTTGTTTCTCTCTCTTTCTAAAATATTTTTTTAAGTTATTTTGATTTTTATATACAAACCTCACTATGGATTGTAAATCTCTGAAATTTTATTGATTAATTGTGTAATTGTTTAAGTGGGAATATGTGTTCACTGGTGCAGAGGTATTTCAAAACTGTTTTTAAGCATGGTGTAGAGAATGTACATTTTATTCTGAAGAAGTTTGGTTACGAAAGCATAGAATAAAAGTTTTTTATTATGCTAATATTGTGTGGATTTTACTCTGTTTTTTTTGCATCCTCCAGTTTGGTTTCTTGGTTCTTGAAACCCCGTCCAAAGATAAGGTAGCTATCTGAGTTGTGGTTTCTAACTGGCATCAGATAATTTCCAGATTTTGAATCAGGAGCCATTTGCTCTTCTGTCTGTTTACCATAATCCCCAGGTGACACAGTAGTTGGAGTAAGATGTCCCTTTCAAGAATTAGCAGATCCTTGATTGCAGCAGTGAGGAGCCAATCACCTAAGTACGGGAAGACCTGGAACACTTGCAGTCTGAGATAGGCTGTTACTGCTGCCATGCATTTGGTAAACACCAGGGGGATGTGGTGAGTCCTAAAGGAAGACCTTTGAATTGATAATGATTGGCTCCCAGCCAGAAACAGAGAAATTGAGTGGAGTGTCTG
The DNA here is from genome assembly GCF_019279795.1 of Protopterus annectens. Taxonomy (NCBI): domain Eukaryota; kingdom Metazoa; phylum Chordata; order Ceratodontiformes; family Protopteridae; genus Protopterus; species Protopterus annectens. Next base: position 1,779,758,152 of record NC_056739.1, on the reverse strand, counting down.
TGCATCTTTATATTTTAATAGGCATCCTAGAGATTGATACAGTACATCTAGTCATCCTTTCTGAGTAGAGGCAAAATGGACTGAATTGTGACCATCCAGAATTTTTTTCTATTTCATATATTGGTTTAAATGACTTAGATCCAGTATTGGACTTAGGTCCCCTGTCTACTTTGACACCAAAAAGAACCTTGAGTAGACACCAGATCCTATCTGGTTTGGCAGGACCTGCTGGATTGTTCTTTTTTCCAGCATCTTGTTTACTTCTGCTGTTGTGGATTCTAACTGATTGGGGGGTACTAAGGGAATCATTATTCTCATCTTGGGCATTGTTAGAAATAGTATTGAGTATCATCTGGGTATTACCCTTTGCACCAAAGAATCTGAGTTGATGGCCTGCCAAGTTTGAGAGGGTAGGGATAGGTGCCCCCGACTGCCTCCAAAGTGTGAGAGATGGGCAACCCTTCTGGAGTACTGGGAAGATTTTTCAGAAAAGGATCCATGAAATCCTTGGTTTTGTGGTCCTCTTATGGCTCTTTGGAAACATGCATTGAAATTACCTCCTCCTCTGCTGTGGAGAAGTCTGTCTGACGAAGCTGGGTAGGACATTGCAACTGGTGGATCCACATTTTCCTTCCTCCTCTCTGATTCCTGGAGAAGGTTCCCTGGAGTGGAGGAATGAATTCCAATGGCAGAAAGAGCCTTACCATTTTGTTTGTTTCTCATTACTGTGTCCTTAACTTTCTGGCCAAACAATGTAGCACCATCAAAAGGAGCACTGATGAAGGACGTCTTAAAGCTCTCCACAAAATCCAGAAGGGTTGCCCATCTCTCACCTCAGGATACGTACCCAAGGAGTGGCGCACGGCGACTGTGGTCCCACTTCACAAGGGCGGTGCCTCCACCGACCCTGGAAATTACCGTCCCATTAGCTTGACAAGCCTTATCTGCAAAGCCATGGAGAGGATCATAATGGAACTCATAAATAAAGACATAGGGAACTTGCAGACTTTGGATCCAACCCAGTTTGGCTTTGTCAAAGGCAGATCATGCCTTTTAAACTTGGTTGACTTTTTCGAGACAGTCACCAAGGCCATTGATGAGGGAAAGGCAGTCCATACAGCCTACCTTGACCTGGCAAAGGCCTTCGACACAATACCCCACTCAGGTATCATCAAAAAATTCATCAGCTTGAATGTAAACCCATACATCACAAGATGGGTTGCAAACTGGCTGAGTGACAGAACCCACAGGGTCAGAGTTGCTGGAGCCATGTCAGACTCAAAGCCTGTCACAAGTGGTGTCCCACAGGGCTCAGTCCTGGGTCCACTCTTGTTCGGCATCTACTTTTCTGAAGTACAAGCAAACACAGGAGGGTTATGGCTGACAAAGTTTGCAGATGACTGCAAACTGGGCGCCATAGTCGAAAACACATCTGACAGAGATATCCTTCAGAAGGGCCTCACAGAAACGGATAACTGGTGCCAGAGCCATGGCCTAAAGTTAAATGCCAAGAAATGCATAGTCATACCCTTCGGGAAAAACAAGGTTACCCCTAGCTACCATATAGGTGGCAATCCACTGAGCACAGAAGAAGTCATCAGGGATCTGGGGACCCAGGTTGACAGTAGCCTTTTGTTTGACACTCATGTTGCTAAAGTAGTTAGGAAAACCTTCTACATTGCTCACCTGATCATGAAGGGATTCACATCTAGATCAAGGGAGGTCATCGCCCCCCTGTACTCATCACTCATTAGACCTATGATTGAGTACAATGCCCCATTCGGAATGTATCTGACCAGACACCTGCAGCAGCTGGAAAGGCCCCAAAAGTTCCTCACCAAAAGGATAAAGGGTCTCAAAATATGTCTTATGCTGCCCGACTGAAAGAACTCCAGCTCTATTCAGTCTCATACCGCTTGCTCAGAGGTGACCTGTGCCTGACATATAAGGCCATGTCAAACCCTGATTTGATGAATATGCTTCACCTCATAAAATCTAGATCCCTCAGAACCACAAGGGCGGGAGACTTAAACCTTGACACGGTTATTAATAGAACATGCTGGAGGGACAGATTCATCACCCAGAGACTCCCTATGCTGTGGAACAAAATCCCGGTACATGTGAGGCAGAGCACCTCGCTGGCCTTGTTCAAGAGGAATCTTGACCAATGGATGGGGGATCGCAGATATACCCCAGGGATTACTTCAGTGTCACTGCTTGACAGAGGCACAGCAAAATAATAGGCATAGTTTTATTCAAACTAAAGGGGTGGCGAAAGCCAAATAACTATGGGCTAGGCTTATAAATGCCCTTGGGCAGATAGCCTAGTATGAACCTATGAACCTATGAACCTATGAACACAATTGCATCCAGGCATAGAGGTGTAAGGCTGTGCCAGTACCTGATGCTCTGTCTGTCCCATCAGCTGCATTAGAAAGCAGAGGATAAGGTAGAAAGCTGGATTCCACTGTCTTATGGATATTTGCTGGCAAATTACCTGAAAGAGAATTGGTGATCTATTTGGTCAAACCACTTTGAAACCATGTAATATGGGTCACGTAGTTCAGCGTTCTCAGGAAAAAGTTGCTGAAGCATACAGCCATTTTCTAAATCTAGCCAAGGCCTTGGGCTCCCTGTTAGAGGAATGGACAGACAAACTATCCACTGAGAGTTCCTTCTTTTTAGCTACCGCTATGATCATGGCACCCATGAAGGGATCCTTACTCTAACAAAGTCTGTCTTTTGGTGCCACCAGAATCCTGTCAAATTTCTTTTGTATAGGCTCTGCTGTATTAGGCTCCTTTCAGGCTTGCTGAACCACTACAGCAAGTATGGCATTGGGAGAAGAACCACCTCGGATGAAGAACAGCCAGCTCCAAAAGCTTCCAGGAACACAGATTCTTCTGGGAAAGTGGTAACTGTGGACTAACCCCTTTCCTGCTTGACCAACTCTAGAATTTTTGAAAGGAGACATCTCCAAAGGGGATCGAATGGAGTCTTACCCTTCCTCCAAATGTGTGTCTTCTGTGATGGACTCTGGTGTTGAATCCAAGTACTTCCACTTGAATGTCTGCTTTCTATGTACCTGTAGTTGGGGTATATCTAGTGATGGGTCTGAGTCAGACTGAGAACTCAAAGAGAGTACTTCCCCAAGATGTTTGGAGACTGCCTGTCCCTGTCAATGAGAATGAGTGGATTCCAGAGCAGAATTAGTTTGAGATCGGGTCGGATATAAAAAGGATGGAGGCACCTCTCCTCTCAAGTGAGAGAGGACCCTATGGAAGACTTCAAAAGCCAAGGAAGAGACAGGAGCCATGGAAGTCTCCATACAAGCTTGCAGAGAAAGAGATCCCAAAGCTCCTATCCTTCCTGGCTCTGAGGCTGACATTGGAGCTGAGCTATCAACAGCCACTGCCCTGAGGAGAAGGAATGGCTCTGACAACTTTGGAGTTAAACCCTCTCCCCAGACATCAGCTCTTAAGCTTCAACTTTGACTCATCTCATTCTGAGAGGTTTGGAGTCTAGACAGACTGGATAGTATTTGGAGCCAAAGTGGATGTTACTATCACTATAGACATAGGTGCTCTGGACATCTTTGGATGTGGGGGCTTCAGTTCTGAAGGATGAGCCTGCAACAGAGTCAAACAGGGAAGGGTCCATGGTGATGTTGCTTATTCTATCAGAGGGGACAGTGGTGTGAAGTAACTTCATTGTATCAAACCAGCCCATACAACATCTCAGCTTACTTAACAATCAGTAATTAAAAGAGATCTGTATTTTTTAGACAAAACAAGCATATTTGTGATTGTGTTATACCTATAGATGTACACAGACAGATATTTTGTAAGTGGGTAAAACCACTGAGATCGTAGTCCCTCTTTCTGTGATAACCTGATGTTAGTACCATATATAAATTAATAAAAATTGATGCTAGTAACGTGTGAATTGTTTGTGTCTTTTGGCTTTTCCCGGTTAGGGGTCGCCACAGCGGAACTCCGGTCCACTAATGATTGGTAGTGGATTTTTACGTACCGGGTTACCAGCCCTGATGCACAACCTTCAACGAAGGCACGCCCCATTCACGTATGCCTCCACACAGAAGACGCTCTAGCTGAGAATCGAACGGGACAACATCTTGCTATGAGGCGACAATGCTACCACAGCACCACTACCGCAGCTACAGAAAAAACAGTATATTACAAAAAAAAAAGAATTATGTGTGCTGTGGTAGTATATCATCTCCAGATGGCAGGTAGTGTTTTAACCTCATGTAGAAAATGGGTAAAAGGGGGTTACCAATGATGATGAGGATGAAAACTGTAGTTGTTCTATATTGAGGGGTACTGGGATGTATCATATTGAGGGGTACTGGGATGTACCATATTGACTGTAGTTGTTCTATATTGAGGTGTACTGGGATGTGCCATATTGACTGTAGTTGTTCTATAGTGAGGTGTACTGGGATGTACCATATTGGCTGTAGTTGTTCTATATTGAGGTGTACTGGGATGTACCATATTGACTGTAGTTCTATATTGAAGTGTACTGGGATGTACCATATTGACTGTAGTTGTTCCATATTGAGGTGTACTGGGATGTACCATATTGACTGTAGTTGTTCTATATTGAGGGGTACTGGGATGTACCATATTGACTGTAGTTGTTCTATATTGAGGTGTACTGGGATGTACCATATTGACTGTAGTTGATCTATATTGAGGTGTACTGAGATGTACCATATTGACTGTAGTTGTTCTGTATTGAGGGGTACTGGGATGTACCATATTGACGGTAGTTGTTCTATATTGAGGGGTACTGGGATGTACCATATTGAGCTATATTGAGTGGTACTGTACTGTTACAGTATCACACTGTACTGTATAGTGCATAGGCACCGGAAGCTGTCAAAGACTAGGGGGGGGGTGGAGGGTGAGAGGGGCACTTAGTGATCTAAAGAGGCAATTTTTTATAGAATCATATTATAATAAAATTCCCAAATTTGCAACCGATTCCACACATTCACCCCATCACTGTCAATGGTTAAAAAATCTTTCTTGGTGGAACTACCTCATATTATGAACTATAACCAGTTAATTAATAATGGCTCACAAAATAATGCACAATCCTGACAACGTACCTTCACTAAAAAATATTCTACAGCCCTACTCTAACACTCATACTCTCCGATCATCTAACAAAGACGTGCTCCAAGTAACCAAAGTATCCATTACAGCAGGCAACTCTCTTTACTCTAACTTTGTTGCTAACCCTTCCGCATAGTATTAGATCCATAAGCAATCTTAATAATTTCAAAATCTCTCTCAAAAGGCACTTATTTGAATCCTGGCTTTGCACATGTAACACTCCAGGCTAATTATTAACTTAGCATTACTTAGACAATTTGGCTGTATGTACTAACTCTGTTAACATATCCCTTCTAACAACACTACTTCTCTATAAGTAGTTACATTTCTAGCTGCATCTCTCACCACAGAAGTATTACTAACCACTGGCCACATTCATGAAGGCCATAAACACTGCCTCACTGGACCACCCACAATATCCCTGTTGCCTCCTAAATAGCTTAAAACATGGCCTAGTAGGGATCACTTAAGACACTAATTACAGCCTCAAAACTGGTTATGTGCCAGGTGAATGGAGAATTGCAAGAGTCATCCCTTTTTAGAAGAGTGGATCAGCAACTGACCCAGTAAACTACAGACCCACTAGTCTGACAAGTCTAGTATACAAAACCATGGAACAAATTATCATAGAAATCAACACCAAGGAAACTGGCAACCTACAGATACTCGTTGGGAGGGTGGCCTAATGGTTAAGGTGTTTGCCTTACAAACACAAGGTGCAGGGTTTGAATCTCACAAGGGATAATTGGCTAGGCTTAAAATAGCTCGCAAGGGCAGTTAGCTTAGTACTAATCTATGAATCTATGAATCTATGAATCTATAAACCCATCCCAGTTTGGCTTTGACAAGGAAAGGTCTTGCCTACTCAACCTGGTAGACTTCATTCAGAAGGTCACCAAGGCTATAGATGAAGGGGAAACAGTTCACACTGCCTAACTGGACCTGGCTAATGTATTCAATACAATACACCACTCTGGTAGTACTGACAAACTCTCTGAACTAGACATAAATCGCTACATAACTCACTGGACTGCTAGCTGGCTCACAGACAAGACCCAAGAAGTCAGAACCAGTGAGACCACCTCCATCAGGATGCCACTCACCAGAAGAGTACTCCATGGCTCTGTGGTGGGTCCATTCCTCTTTGGCATCTACTTCTTGGAAGTCATGGCTAATGACAAAGACCTCTGCCTTACCAAGTTTGCAGATGATTGCAAATTGGGAGCTATCAGATTTTCCCAGTGACATTGGCATCCTACAAGAAGGTTTAACACAAATAAAAATGACTGGTGCAAAAGCCACAGTTTAAAGCTCAATGCAAAAAAAGGCATCATAGTACCCTTTTGAAAACTGTCCACCCAAGCTAACTACTCCATCAATAAAACACCCTTAAAAACAGACCCAACAAGACAGGAAGAAAAACATTCTATGTTACCCAACCTATACACAAGAGTAAAGAAAGGGTGCCTCCTAATGCTAAAGTACAGCTATCAGTAACAAGTAAAAACAGTATTCAGAAGGAAACGCTGTACAACAATGGCCAATGAAGTAAAGTTCTCTTGGAGAATAGGTAGTGTGGTTAAATGATATAAAACTTAAAAGTACAACATATATAGCAAAAAACTTGCATACATTTCCAGTACTTAAATTAAATGCACTTACAAGATATTCACGCTGTGAATGCAGTTATACCCTAGCGAAATGATGGCTCCAAAGTATCCAGTCTTATGATGGCTTCAAAGTATCCAATCTTTTTGGTCTGATATACAAAGTATCCACACTGAAGATGTAGTAGCTGCTATGTAACTGTGATGAACTGTGATAACAGCTTAACCAGTCTAACAGATCAAATAAAAGTGGATGGGAAATAGGAAATACACCCCGGGGATCACTTCTGTGGCTCTGCTCGACAAGGACACAGGAAATTAACTTTCTTGGGTTGGTATAAGCCAGGGAACTTTGTTGGCTAGGCTTACTTAGGCCCTTGGGCCGATAGCCTAGTACCTACCTATGAACCTATGTCAAAACCCTACAGTTAAAAGGCTTTTCACTTGGTTAGAAAAAAATGTTAAGAGATATCCTAGTATTACACCATGAAGGGCTCCAGTATTACTGCCCTTAACCTGCAACCATTTTCCCCTGTTTATTCTTAGGTTCATCACCAACTGTAATTGTTGAAGTAACAGGTTGCAAAGCACTTCTTACCATGGATGACTCTGGCAGCAATGATGTGAACATTTTCTGTGCACTGTTGTTTGAATTTACGCTAGTGTGAGACACACACATGGGTCCTGCTTAAAGGAAAACTCCGTGGTCTTGTAGCTATAAAAGTGGGGGGGCTCTCCCTCCCCCTCGTGCTATGGTATAGTGCTATATTGTACAAACGCTGCAGCTTTTTGGATGATCATATAACTGTTCTCACTAACCTTTTATCTGTCATACAGTTGTTGAGGTGAGGTATTTTATAATGTCTTGCAATGTTTTTGCACTATTTGTACTGCATCACTGTTCATTTATGTAACACACAGCTCCTCCTTCATCTTAGATTGACCAAGAGTTGTCAAATCCCAGAATGTTGCATAACTTACACAAATTGACATGGATCACCCATAAGTCCACAGTTTGTGCCTGCCTCATCTGTTACCAGCACTCTACAATGGTGCATAAACTGCTGCATGCTGACTGACAGCCATTTGATTTTAGCACAGAATGGGATTAAAAATGAGAGGTGCAAATACTTAGTGCAGCTGGAAGCAAATTTAAGAAATAAACCGGGTATCAGTATCCCTACTGCCACCACTTCTAGACAATGCAAGACAAACATCAAGCTTTCTATGCTGAGACAGTCCAAAAGACACTTGGAAAACTGCACAAAACCTAACTGTGGCACTGGGGCTAAACATAATACAGCCAAACCTCAGCATCACACTCATGTACCACAGCCAAGCCTCAGCAACACACTCATGTACCACAGATAAGCCTCAGCAACACACTCATGTACCACAGATAAGCCCCAGCAACACACTTATGTACCACAGCCAAGCCCCAGCAACACACTCATGTACCATAGCTAAGCCACAACAACACACTCATGTACCACAGCCAAGACTGAGCAACACACTCATGTACCACAGCCAAGCACCAGCAACACATTTATGTACCACAGCCAAGGCTAGGTAACACATGTACCACAGCCAAGCCTCAGTGACACACTCGTCTACTACATCCAAACCTCGACAACACACTCATGTAACACAGCCAAGGCTCAGTGACACACTCATGTACCACAGCCAACCCTTAGTAACCACTCATGTTCCACAGCCAAGGCTCAATGACACACTCGTGTACCACAGCCAACCCTTAGTAACACACTCATGTACCACAGCCAACCCTTAGTAACACACTCATGTACCACAGCCAAGGCTCAATGACACACTCATGTACTACAGGCAACACTCAGTAGCACACTCATGTACCACAGCTAAGTATCAGCAATACACTCATGTACCACAGTCAAGCCCCAGTAACACATACATGTACCACAGCTAAGCCTCAGTGACATACTCATGTACCACAGCCAAGCCCCAGCAAAACACTCATGTAACACAGCCAAGGCTCATTAACACACTCACATACCAGAGCCAAGCCCCAGCAACACACTCATATACCACAGCCAAGGATCAGCAACACACTCACATACCACAGCCAGGGCTCAGTAACACATTCATGTACCAGAGCCAAGCCTTAGTGACACACTTATGCACCATAGCAAATTCTCAGCAACACACTCTCACAACATGGCAAAGCCTCAGCAACACACTCATACTATAGCCAAGGCTCAGTAACACACTCATGTACCACAGCCAAGAATCAGCAACACACTCATGTATCACAGCCAAGAATCAGTAACACACCCATGTACCACAGCCAAGGCTGAGTAACACACTCATGTACCACAGCCAAGCCCAGGCAACACACTCATTCACCACAGCCAAGGCTCAGAAACACTCTCACGCACCACAGCCAAGCCTCAGCAACACACTCATGTATGACTACCAAGCTTCAGTGATACACTCATGTACCACAGCCAAGCCTTAAGTAACACACTCATGTACCACAGCCAAGCACCAGCAACACATTCATGTACCACAGCCAAGGCTAGGTAACACATGTACCACAGCCAAACCTCAGTGACACACTCATCTACTACATCCAAACCTCGACAACACACTCATGTAACACAGCCAAGGCTCAATGACACACTGATGGACCACAGCTAACCCTTAGTAACACTCATGTACCACAGCCAAGGCTCAATGACACACTCATGTACCACAGCCAACCTTCAGTAACACACTCATATACCACAGCTAAGTCCCAGCAATACATGTATGACAACCAAGCCCCAGCAACACACTCATGTAACATAGCCAAGGCTCGGTAACACACTCATGTACTACAGGCAAGCCCCAGCAACATATTCATGTACGACAACCAAGTCCCAGCAACACACTTATGTAACACAGCCAAGACACAGTAACACACTCATGTACCACAGCCAACCTCCAGCAACACACTCATGTACCACAGCCAAGGATCAGCAACACACGCATATACCAGAGCCAGGGCTCAGTAACACACTCATGTACCAGAGCCAAGCCTTAGTGACACACTCATGTACCACAGCCAAGCCTCAGCAACACACTCATGTACCAGAGCCAAGGATCAGCAACACACTCACATACAAGAGCCAAGCCTTAGTGACACACTCATGTACCACAGCAAATCCTCAGCAACACACTCTCACAACATGGCCAAGCCTCAGCAATACACTCATACTACAGCCAAGGCTCAGTGACACTCTTGTGTACCACAGCCAAGAATCAGCAACGCACTTATGTACCACAGCCAAGGATCAGTAACACACCCATGTACCACACCCAAGACTCAGTAACACACTCATGTACCAAAGCCAAGCCCAGGCAACACACCCATGCACCACAGCCAAGGCTCAGAAACACTCTCACACACCACAGCCAAGCAGCAGCAATACACTCATGTACCACAGCCAAGCCTAGTAACACACTCACACACCACAACCAAGAATCATTTACATACACATGTACCAAAGCAAAGGCTCAGTACTACACTCATACCACAACCAAGCCCTAGTAACACACTCACACACCACAGCCAAGAATCAGCAATACATTCATGTACCATAGCCAAGGCTCCACAAAACACTCATGTACCAGAGCCAAGCCTTAGTGACACACTCATGTACCAAAGCAAATCCTCAGCAACACACTCTCACAACAAGGCCAAGGCTCAGTAACACACTCGTACTACAGCCAAGGCTCAGTAACATTCTCATGTACCACAGCCAAGCTTCAGTGACACACTCATGTACCATAGCCAAGAATCAGCAACACACTCATGTACCACAGCAAAAGATCAGTAACACACCCATGTACCACAGCCAAGAATCAGCAACACACTCATGTACCACAGCCAAGAATCAGTATCACACCCATGTACCACAGCCAAGGCTCAGTAATATGCTCATGCACCACAGACAAGCCCAGGTAACACACTCATGCACCACAGCCAAGGTTCAGTAACACACTCATGTACCACAGCCAAGGCTCAGAAACACTCTCACACACCACAGCCAAGCACCAGCAACACACTCGTGTACCACAGCCAAGCCTAGTAACACACTCACACACCACAGCCAAGAATCATTTACACACTCATGTACCAAAACAAAGGCTCAGTAACACACTCATGTACCACAACCAAGCCCTAGTAACACACACACACACACACACACACACACACACACACACACACACACACACACACACACACACACACACACACACACACACACACCACAGCCAATATTCAGCAACGCATTCATGTACCATAGCCAGGGCTCCATAACACACTCATGTACTACATCCAAGCCTCAGGAACACACTCATGTACTACATCCAAGCCTCAGGAACACACTTATGTACCACAGCAAAGAATCAGCAGCGCACTCTTACCACAGCCAAGGCTCAGTAACACATCATGTACCACAGCCAAGCCCCAACAACACACTCATGTACCATAGGCAAGGCTGAATGACACACTCATCTACCATAGCCAACCCTCAGTAACACATTCATGTACCACAACCAAGCCCCTGTAACACACTCATGCACCACAGCCATGCCTCAGCAACACACTCATGTACCACAGCCAAACCTCAGCAACACACTCATGCACCACAGCTAAAGCTCATCAACACATTCATGCACCACAGCCAAACCTCAGCAACACACTCATGCACCACAGCCAAAGCTCATCAACACACTCATGCACTACAGCCAAGCCCCAGCAACACACTCATGTACCACAGTGAGGTCCCAGCTGCACACTCATGTACCACAGCCAGGCCTCAGTGACAAACTCATGCACCATTGCAACACTCATGTACCATAGCCATGGCTCAGTAACACACTCATGCACCACTGACAAGTCCCAGCATCACACTCATGTACCACAGACAAGCCTCAGTGACATGCGCATGTACTACAGCCAAGCGACAGCAACACACTCATGTTTCACAGGTAAGCCTCAGTGACACACTCATGCACCACAGCCAAGCCCCAGCAAAATACTCATGTACAACAGCCAAGCCTCAGCAACACACTCATAGGTTCATAGGTAGGTACTAGGCTATCTGCCCGAGGGCATTTATAAGCCTAGCCAGAATGTGTCAGCTTTCGCCGCCCCATTGATTAATTAACTCAGCCTCTGTCAAGAAGAGCCAATGAAGTGATCCCAGGGGTGTATTTTCTGTTACCCATCCACTTGTCAAAGTTTCTCTTGAAGAGTGTTAGTGAGGGGCTCTGCCTAATGTAGTTAGAAATTTTGTTCCAAAGCATGGGGAGTCTCTGTGACAGGAATCTATCCCTCCAGCATGTTCTATTTATTGTTGTGGTGAGGTTTAGTTCACTAGAGTGAATGGCTCACAGTGACTTGGATTCTTTAGGTGGAGCATGTCCATCAATTCTGAGTTGGACATGGCTTTGTAAGTCAGGCAGAGATCACCTCTGAGTAAGCGATATGCCACTGAGTACAGCCAGAGTTTTTTCAGTCGGGCTGCATATGACATATGTTTGAGACCAGTAATCCTCTTGGTGAGGTACTTTTGTGGTCTTTCCAGCTGTTGGAAGTATCTTATGAGGTACATCCCAAATGGGGCATTGTACTCTATGATGGGTCTGATGAGTGACGAGTAGAGGGGCACTGTAACCTCTTTATTTCTAGATGTGAACCCTTTAGTAATTAGATGAGCTACATAGAAGGATTTCCTAACTACTTTGGCAATATGATTGTCAAAGGAGAGATTACTATCTACCTGGGTCCCCAGATCTCTTATTACCTCTTCTGTATTATTGGGGCTGCCACCTATGTGGTAATTCATGAGTGTTTAGTTTTTTCCAAATGGGATGACTATGCATTTTTTGGCATTTAGCTTGAGACCATGACTTTGACACCAGGTGTCCATCTCAGTAAGGCCCTTTTGGAGAATGTCCATGTCAGCCGGAGAGTCAATTATGGCTCCCAGTTTGCAGTCATCGCCGAACTTGGTTAGCCATAGTCCTCCAGTGTTTGACTGTACTTCTGAGAAGTATATGCCGAAAAGTACTAATGTACCACAACCAAGCCTTAGTGACACATTCATGCAGCGCAGCCACACTCATGTACCAAAGCCAAGCCTCAGTGACACACTCATATACCACAGCCAATACCCAGCAAAATATTCATGTACCACAGACAAGTCCTAGCAACACACTTATGTATGACAGCCAAGCCTCAGTGATACACTCACACACCACAGACAAGAATCAGTAACACACCCATGTACCACAGCCAAGGCTCAGTAACATGCTCATGTACCACAGACAAGCCCAGGTAACACACTCATGCACCACAGCCAAGGTTCAGTAACACACTCATGTACCACAGCCAAGGCTCAGAAACACTCTCACACACCATAGCCAAGCACCAGCAACACACTCCTGTACCACAGCCAAGCCTAGTAACACATTCACAGACCACAGCCAAGAATCATTTACACACTCATGTACCAAAACAAAGGCTCAGTAACACACTCATGTACCACAACCAAGCCATAGTAACACACACACACACACACACACCACAGCTAATATTCAGCAACACATTCATGTACCATAGCCAGAGCTCAGTAACACACTCATGTACTACATCCAAGCCTCAGGAACACACTCATGTACTACATCCAAGCCTCAGGAACACACTCATGTACCACAGCAAAGAATCAGCAGCACACTCATGTACCACAGCCAAGGCTGACTTACACACTCATGTACAACAGCCAAGCCTCAGCATCACACTCATGAAACACAGCCAAGCCTCAACAACAAGCTCATGTACCACAGCCAAGTCTCAGCAACATATGTATGTACCACAGCCAATCCCCAGCAACACAATCATGTACCACAGCCAATCCCCAGAGACACACTCATTTACCACAGACAAGCCTCACTGACATGCTCATGTACCACAGCCAAGACCCAGGAGCACACTCGTGCACCTCAGCCAAGCCCCAGTAACACACTCATGTATCACAGACAAGCCTCAGTGACGTGTTCGTGTACCACAGCCAACCCTCAATGACACACTCATGTACCACAGACAAGCCTCAGTGACACACTCATGTACCACTGCCAAGCCTCAGTGACACACTCATGTACCACAGACAAGCCTCAGTGACACACTCATGTACCACATCCAAGCCTCAGTGACACACGCATGCACCACAGCCAATCCCCAGCGACACACTCATGCACCACAGACAAGCCTCGGTGACATGCTCAGGCAAGGCCCAGTAACACACTCGTGCACCACAGCCAAGCCCCAGTAACACACTCATGTATCACAGACAAGCCTCAGTGACATGTTTGTATACCACAGCCAACCCTTATTGACACACTCATGTACCACAGACAAGCCTCAGTGACACACTCATGCACCACAGCCAAGCCTCAGTGACACATGATGCACCACAACCAAGCCTCAGTGACACATGCATGCACTACAGCCAAGTCTCAGTGACACACTCATGTACCACAGACAAACCTCAGTGACACACTCATGTAAAATAACCAATCCCCAGTGACACACTCATGTACCACAGACAAGCCTCAGTGACATGCTCATGTACCACAGCCAAGGCCCAGTAATACACTCATGCACCACAGCCAAGCCCCAGTAACACACTCATGTATCACATACAAGCCTCAGTGACATGTTTGTATACCACAGACAAGCCTCAGTGACACACTCATGCACCAGAGCCAAGCCTCAGTGACACATGATGCACCAGAGCCAAGCCTCAGTGATACATCATGAACCACAGCTAAGGCTCAGTGACACACTTATGTACCACAGTCAAGCCTCAGTGACACACTCATGTACCACAGCCAAGCCTCAGTGATACACTCATGCACCACAGCCAAGCCTCAGTGACATACTCATGTATCACAGCCAATCCCCAGTGACACACTCATGTACCACAGACAAGTCTCAGTGACATGCTCATGTACCACAGCCAAGGCCCAGTAACACACTTGTGCACATCAGCCAAGTCCCAGTAACACACTCATGTATCACAGACAAGCCTCAGTGACATGTTCGTTTCCCACAACCAACCCTCATTGACACACTCATGTACCACAGACAAGCCTCAGTGACACACTCATGTACCACAGCCAATCCCCAGCGACACACTCATGTACCACAGACAAGCCTCAGTGACACACTCATGTACCACAGTCAAGCCTCAGTGACACACTCATGTACCACAGACAAGCCTCAGTGACGTGCTCAGGTACCGCAGACTAGCCTCAGTGACACACGCATGTACCACAGCCAATCCCCAGTGACACACTCATGCACCACAGACAAGCCTCAGTGACATGCTCATGTACCACAGTCAAGGCCTAGTAACACACTCGTGCACCACAGCCAAGCCCCAGTAACACACTCGTGCACCACAGCCAAGCCCCAGTAACACACTCATGTATCACAGACAAGCCTCAGTGACATGTTCGTATACCACAGCAAAGCCTCAGTGACACACTCTTGCACCACAGCCAAGCCTCAGTGACACATGATGCACCACAGGCAAGCCTTAGTGACATGCTCATGCACCACAGCCAAGCCTCAGTGACACATCATGCACCACAGCCAAGCCTCAGTGACACACTCATGTACTACAGCCAAGCCTTAGTGACACACTCATGTACCACAGCCAAGCCTCAGTGACACATCATGCACCACAGCCAAACCTCAGTGACACACTCATGCACCACAGCCAAGCCTCAGTGACACACTCATGCACCACAGCCAAGCCTCAGTGACACACACATGTACCAAAGCCAAGCCTCAGTGACACACTCATGTACCACACCCTAGCCTCAGTGACACACTCATTCACCACAGCCACACTCATGTAAAACAGTCAAGCCTCAGTGACACATCATGCACCACAGCCAAGCCTCAGTGACACACTCATGCACCACAGCCAAGCCTCAGTGACACACTCATGTACCAAAGCCAAGCCTCAGTGACACACTCGTACCACACCCAAGCCTCAGTGGCACACTCATGCACCACACACAAGCCTCGGAGACTCATGATGTACCACAGCCAAGCCTCAGTGACACACTCATGCACCACAGCCAAGCCTCAGTGACACATGATGCACCACAGGCAGGCCTTAGTGACACACGCATGCACCACAGCCTAGCCTCAGTGACACATCATGCACCACAGCCAAGCCTCAGTGACACACTCATGTACCACAGCCAAGTCTTAGTGACACACTCATGTACCACAGCCACACTCATGTACCACAGCCAAGCATCAGTGACACATCATGCACCACAGCCAAGAAGCCTCAGTGACACACTCATTCACCACAGCCAAGCCTCAGTGACATATCATGCACCACAGCCAAGCCTCAGTGACACACTCATGCACCACAGCCAAGCCTCAGTGACACACTCATGTACCACAGCCAAGCCTCAGTGACACACTCATGTACCACAGCCAAGCCCCAGCTACATACTGATACCCACTCTATACCATATATGGTTTCTTCTATCACTGCCACACAGAGGTGTGACCAGAGCGGTCTGTCCATGCCACTCAACCTCTTAGCACAAGTAATCTGGTTAAAGCCTAAAATAAAAGGGGGACAAAGGTGTGAAAATAAGAGCAGGTTTTAAATATTTATTTATTTATTTAACATTTGTTTACCATGAAAATCCGACTGGGACAGGGTACATTTTCAGTGGAGGCCTGAGAAGAAATGCTCTACACACGTCTTTGGAATGTAAGATGAAATCCATGAGAATGCAGGGAAGACATGCAGATGCTGCACAGAATGCAACCCAGCCAAGAATTGAGTGAGGCAACACTAACCGCTGCACCACTCACTTATTACTCTATAATATTACTCTTACAAAGTTAGAAAGCTGCACCCCAGCCAAGAATTGAAATGGAGAACCTCTTGCTGTGAGGCAACACTAACTGCTGCGTCACTGCACCACCCACTTATTACTCTATAATACTACTCTTACAAAGTTAGAAAGCTGCTGGAATAAGAGGATCTGTACTAACATGCAGTTCCAGAAGGATATGAAGCCTGAATCTCAAATGTATGACATTATTTAGTGACTTCAGTCCTCAGTGATTTGCAAGAAAACTACAGATTTTATGAGGAACAGACCAAATGTATGAAGCAAAAACCTGGACATTTGAGAGGTATGGTTCTTTCCTTGTTCTACTTGCTACAAGAAGGGTGCACTCACCATGGTAATGTAGTTGTTATAGGTTATCCCATGGTTCAACACACCAATGCACAACTTACAAATGCTGGACAAAGACAAGGTAACAGGCAGCTGCCTCGCAGGTGCCGGAATCCACTATATCACCAAGAAACTCAAATCCATTCACCCCAAATATAAATATGACATAATGACATAAACAGTTCTGCGTGGATGTAAATATCTTGAGATGCACCCCTTTATACTATACAAAGAGGGATACACTGGAGCGCTTTGATTATGTGCTTAAGGCTGGAAAGAAACTTGTCTTGTGCAGCATCCTGCCGTCACTGACAGATGATGTCACAGCATAAGCAAAAAATTATTGACTTTAATAAATAGCTCAGTTATTGATGTCATTCTAAGGAGAAGGTATTACAGCATGCAGTTATTGATGTCATTCTGAGGAGAAGGTATTACAACATGTATTAATTGATGTAATTCTGAGGAGAAGGTATTACAGCATGTAGTTACTGATGTCATTCTGAGGAGAAGGTATTACAGCATTGTAGCTATTGATGTCATTCTGAGGAGAAGGTATTACAGCATTGTAGCTATTGATGTCATTCTGAGGAGAAGGTATTACAGCATATAGTTACTGGTGTCATTCTGAGCAGAAGGTATTACAGCATGTAGTTATTGATGTCATTCTGAGGAGAAGGTATTACAGCATGTAGTTATTGATGTCATTCTGAAGAGAAGGTATTACAGCATGTAGTTATTGATGTCATTCTGAGGAGAAGGTATTACAGCATGTAGTTACTGATGTCATTCCGAGGAGAAGGTATTACAGCATGTAGTCATTGATGTCATTCCGAGGAGAAGGTATTACAGCATGTAGTCATTGATGTTATTCCGAGGAGAAGGTATTACAGCATGTAGTCATTGATGTCATTTCGAGGAGAAGGTATTACAGCATGTAGTTATTGATGTCATTCTGAGGAGAAGGTATTACAGCATATAGTTATTGATGTCATTCCGAGGAGAAGGTATTACAGCATGTAGTTATTGATGTCATTCTGAGGAGAAGGTACTACAGCATATAGTTACTGGTGTCATTCTGAGGAGAAGGTATTACAGCATGTAGTTATTGATGTCATTCTGAGGAGAAGGTATTACAGCATGTAGTTATTGATGTAATTCTGAGGAGAAGGTATTACAGCATGGTGATAGAGAGAGATGACAGTTCACCAAAAATAGCCTGCTACTATCTCCTCAGGGAATTCATGTATTAGCTAAAACTCTGTATTTCAGACAGTATCAGTCTAACCAGGTTATTAATGTAGTAAACCCAAATTCTACTCTGGTAAATATCATTGCATTATTGTTCTGTGCTATGAGGTGAAATATGAAAATGCCCTCTTTTTAGGGCTTCTTAACTCTGAAAAATGTGGATGTTTGTGTTGTCACTAAAACCTGGTACCAGAACTATGACAAAACCCTCCATACCCAACTTCTCTGTGTACCACTTCTTCATGCAAGCAATTGTAGATAAAGAGACTGCTGTTGGTGTTGTGTCTGTCTTTATCCAAAACACTATCACCTCTAATTAAATTAGCCAGGGCAATACCCTTGAAGTCCTTCATATCCCAATATCAGTAAACAAGACCTCATATACATCTTGGTCACCCCAGAACTCTATTAATGAGACCTGCAAATCATGAAGCCATTCCATATTACTGCACTTTCCATAGTGAACATAATTAACATGTTCTTAGAGATCAGTGTAGTTTGTTAACATATGCAATACCAATGTATATACTTATAATGCAAAACTGTGTTATTTTTGCAGTTCATTGTGTTGATGATACAATTTCCCATGGTTTATTTTTTTCTTATAGCTGTGAATGTCTGTCATTGCATCATATAAGACTGGACTCAATGTCTCACTACTTAAATTAGTGTATAAACTGCTGCATGTCCTTCATACCTCACAACCTTTGGGTGCTAGAAATCTGGACAAAGCCTGACAAAATATGTGTGGGGGGACAAAGCCCCCAAAATAGGAACAGATTTTAAATATTCCTCTTATAAACTTATAAACTTGCTAGAATAATAGGGTTTGTGTTAAAGGAAAGCTCCATCTTTTCCTATAGTTTAACTCAGCTCTTAGGTTGCTTTTCTCACTACAATATGATTTCAGTACTGTGTAGGTACCTGAAACCTACTTGTACTTTATAAAACTTTTCATTGCCTCACTTTGGTATCAAAGGACAGGAAAGACCACCCACTGTTCTTTAAGCTTAACTTCACACATAAGTTGCAGAGAAATTTGTTTACACCTGCATGACATACCACAGTCACATAGAAATTTGTAGTCAGTAGCTCAGGCTGCTGTAAACAAGACAGAGATGTGTGAAACTGTTTTCCATTATCTTTATTGCAGAGAGGAAAGGATCTTACACTGATTCACAGCTACTTCCAATGTAGCCATGACCTTCATAACAAAACAGAATGATCAGATCAGTCAAAGTTTCAATGGCAGTCGTCACCTCTTTTGACAAATTTACATAAGCAGCATCACAGTATTGAAATGCTAAGCTTTAAACAGTAAATGTTTGTTGTTTATACTACTTTACATTTTAAGGTGACTTGAATGCAGTATCAAAGATGTCTGTGACATTTACAGAAAAGTCAGAAATATTTTTTCTTGTAATTCTTGTAAAGTATCACCACATTTACCAAAGTGTAAGGGGAGGGTGGCTGTCAATTCATCTTGGACTACACAAAGGTACTTTGAACAAAGGACTGAAGTTTAGCTACTGTTTGGTTGCAGCTGTATTATTCTTAAGCATACTGTAAACCAAGTCATGAGACACAAACAAATGAGGGCCATTCAAGAAATAAAAGAGGCAGTCCTGTCAATAGCATAAGAATACACCACGACTTCCTTATGTCTAACATGACTCATATAAAGCAGCTTGAAATGGATTATGGGAAGGAGAAAGGTTTAAAGAAAATTCAGATCACATTGATAAGTCAAGCCCCATTGACAGCCATTTTGCAGAAAACATTACAATTCCATAAGAAGCAGTAAAAGTGATTTTGAGATGACAAAATTACTCAGAAAACAGAGATAGAGTGAAAAATAGATTTTTTTAGTTCTAAGGTGGAGTTTTCCTTTAACATGCATTTTCAATAGGATTTGAAGTCTGAAACTCAAATGTATGTCATTATTTAGGGACTTCAATCCTCAGATCATCCCAATGATTTGACAGAAAATCAGACATTTTATGAGGGTGTTAATAGCTTAGAAAAGCCAAGTCGTCAGTAGTGTCTCACAGAAGGAACACTCAGCATTGAAAATTTACATATTTGATGATTTATCAGTGAAACCATAATGTATGTAAGCAGACGAATGTCTAAAGGTGTATGTAGATAAGTTTTCTTTTTAAAGGTTAAGTATTTTGTATGTTGGTGTTATTTTGTTCAGTGGCATGAAACGCTCTTTACGCAGTGATGCTAAATTGTTAATAGATCACATTTCTATTTTTTTTTAAACCAGCTGTTGCTTAAGGAAGTGTAACCAGGACTGGAATTAACTTTTAGACAATGGTGCATGAGAAGTGTGTCAAAATAGTAATGTTCTTTAATAAACCATTTCTTGTAATTCTTTTCCATAAACTAGTATACTTATGGCTCTCCAAACAAATAAGCACTCTCAGTCAAATAGTATCCCCCCTTCCCAAGAAGACCACCATTACAATCTGGATTAGCCACACAAACAGATTCTCTGTCTGCTTCTCCACCACTGTCATGTCCTCGGGTCAGACCAGATCACCCTGTTGTACTGTTCACCATACAAGAGTTGGGACAGTTCAACAGTTCCCTCCCCATGGTGACCCTTAAGCACATACTGTTAATTAACCTCAAATCTAAGCTCCCATCTCAGATCTCGCAACAAGGTTAATTCTCCTGTTCAACACAAATACAACATCAAGTCTGGATAAAGAGCTGCTGCTGAAACTCGTAGGCTTGAAGCAGTTCACATTACTACATCTCTAGATAGAGAAAGAAAATCAGATACATTTCCATATAAGGCACATTTCCTGCCATCTGACAGGCTCTTGTTCTTCAGTACTTTGCCACTATTCACAGTTTACTTAATAGTTCATACTTCAAATCAATACATACAGGTTCTCACATACTCAATCTCCTTTGAACACATGCTTTGACCATGCTTTGATCATTCATACTCTACAATCCCCCATTTGATGCTGTGTAAGCATCACCATTTAATCTAGCATACATTTGCCCTAAGTCTAACATAATCATGTGGCTAGTTCAACGTTATCACATATTTTAACTTCATCATCCATAACTGTAGGCATATAAAACTTTAGCATCTTTTTAGTAGTCTTGAACGACATTAATTTCAAAATCAATGCTTTGATTAAAAATACAACAAGAAAAGCAACAAGAGCTAATACTACAATTAATAGAATTAACTTTAAAAGTCCACCTCCCCAACCTGAAAACAGGTTAGTTAACCATGCCCACATTGAGTTATCGGCCTCCTTGGCCTTAGAGAGTTTGGAGACTCTCTGAATGAGTTTGAGATGACTTTCAATTTCGTGCTGATTGTCAGGAATAAACGTACAACACTCCTCCTGGATTAAAGCACAAGTTCCGCCTTTCGCCGCAAGGGTGAAATTGAGAGCCATACGATTTTGGAGGACTACAGCTCTCATGGCAGTCAGTTCATCAATCACTAGTTCTAAAGCAGAAAATATGGCATTGCTTAATACCTCAAGCAATTTAGACAGTTTTCTCATTTCCCAGATTGATTTTGCAGCTCCGTATGCTGGGATTATACCAGCCCATGATATGACGTCATCACCCAAGTCCATATGAGACAGTCCTTTAGTGCCAGCATGAGCTAAGTCATGATGATAAATCCATGATGCATCAATTTGACCTAATGGATTGGTAGGCTTTTTAACCTCTCACATATTTCGGATTTTCCCTTAGGGTAAGGCAGATGTATGTCAGATGGCTGGAACTAGATAACCTAAGAAACAGCTACCAGACCAGTTCTCCAGTAGCCATTTATAGGCCCTTCTTCCACATATAAAGTAACAGTCTTGTACCAAGGTGGTAACATTTGAAGAGTGGTCACTGCCCGTGGTTATGCCATGGAATATGGCAAGAAATACGATTTTAAGAGAACCAAATAATGAGGCATTTGTCAATATTGGATGAATGGCATCAAATGAAACTCGACAGCCTGAAGCTGAGCGCTTTCCTACTGTATAATTGCACTGGAATTCGACTGTCATATTGCAGATATTTTGTCCCATTTTTCGAGTCCAGTGATGGTGACTTGAGTAATTCCGTTGAAAACACAGAGTGCCATTGCAACGGAGAGAAAGTTGTAATGCAATAGATTTAATGGATGTAATGTTAGCAGCGTTGTCAAGTAGACTAGTCCATGTATCAATGATACTTAGTGGAGCCGCAGCCAATGACAATCCCCCATGCACGGAGGGAATAGAAGTGCAGATCCAGCAGTTAGAGATGTTGAATGTAGAAGCATAAACATATTTGATGGCTTGATAGGTGTTGAAAGGTTGGTGCCAAATGGCTTGTTTGGTGTGATGCATCGATGGAGCAGGAAATAAAAATGGCCACAGCAAAAATAACAGTACAACAAGAATGACCACCAAAATGATTGTCCAGTATTTGTATGGAAATGGTGGTTGAGTTTGTGTAGTGCCAGAAGTTTGGAGTTTTCCAAAAGGGTAAATATTAGGCATCAGGTACTGGAACAGTTCTACTTCGAGTACGTGTAGCAATAGGAGGAGAATCTGGAGTTGAAAAGGTAAAGGCTGTTGATCTTCAGACGGCACAACTTTTTTGATGTGTGAAATGTGGATCCAAGTTGGAGATCCCTGCAGTCACACAGCAGATGACATAGTTAGAAGAACCAGGAAGGGCCCCTTCCACCGTGGCTGGAGTGCTGTTTTTATAGGAAAAGATTTAACGTAGACCCAATCACCTGGTTGCAAAGCGGATGCTAAAAAAGGATCAGGAAGTTGTTGAGCAACTGCTACTTGCCAGTGGTGAAACTGTAAGAAAGAAACAAGAGATTTGCAATACAAAAGAATGTCATTATCAAATGCAGCATATTCAGAAAAAGGTGGTGGAGGTGTCATAGGCATACGCAAAGGGCGACCCATGAGTATTTCATGTGGTGAAAGACCCTTAGTAGGATGCGGCTGTGACCGCATAGAAAGTAAAGCTAGTGGTAAGGCCTGTACCCAAGTTAGGCCTGTTTCTGCAGTGATTTTAGCAAGTCTGGTTTTCAAAGTCTGGTTCATACGTTCAATTATACCTGATGCCTGTGGTCTGTATGGACAATGAAATTTCATAGTAATGCCTAACATTGTACACAACAAATTAACTAACTTAGCAGTAAAATGTGTTCCTCAGTCAGAATATATTTGACAAGGAACACCAAAATGAGGTATCAATTCATAACACAACTTTTTTGCAATTGAAATAGCATCATTCTTAGCACATGGGTAGGCTTCTAACCATCCCAAAAAAATATTAACAATAGTCAAAACATATTTAAAATGAACACAGGGTGGAAGTTCAATAAAGTCCCATTGTAGGGCACAAAACGGTCCCATTAGTTTTGGCACAGGTTGAGCAGGAGCCAGAGTGCCCTTTGAAATGTTATGCTGTAAACAAATGGAGCACATGCTCAAAGAATGTTGCACAGAAGCGGAAATCCTGGGGCAAACCAATCCTTCTGGATTTGTTTAATCAATGCTTTTACCCCAACATGAGCTGGCAAATGGTACGCCTTTATAAGAGAATTTAACATAGATGTGGGGCAAATTAATCTGCCATCCGGGTGCTGCCAAATTGAATCTGAGCGTTGAAAACAGTTATGGGCATGCCATGTTTTTCTTTCTGATTCTGATGCTTCAGTTTGTAAAGTTTTCAATACAGTAGTGTCAAAAGTAAGTGTTTGTAAAATAGGCTGCAAAATTTTTCCCTGAACAGTATTCGAAAGAGCAGCCTGCTTGGCAGCCCATTCAGCTAAATTATTTCCCTTATCTACTAGGGAGTCATTAGACTGGTGAGCTGCACCCTTGACAACAACAATTTTGGAAGGTAATAATAACTCCTGAAAGAGGTGATCGATATACAGATACATTTTTATTGGTGCCCCAGAAGATATCAAAAACCCCCTTTCCTTCCATAGGGTGCCAAAATCATGAAAAACACCATGGGCATAACGTGAGTCAGTATAAATAGTAACAGATTTGTTTTTGGCCATTTTATATGCATGTGAAAGTGCCACTAATTCCATGGCTTGTACGGAAGTACCAGGTGGTAATTGTCCAGTTTGCAAAGCCTGAGATGACGAGCAGACTGACCATGCAGCCTGAAGTTTGCCAAAAGTATTTTGTAAACAGGATCCATCCACAAAAAGAACTAAATCGGGATTAAGCAAAGGAACATCTTGCAAATCTAATCTAGGAGACAAAACAGTGTTAACTACAAGCACACAGTCATGTGGTTCACCATCGTCACTAGTTGGAATTAATGAAGCAAGGTTTAGTGGAGGGCAACGTGTAATTTGAATAGTGGGATTACTTAATAAACTTAACTCATATTTAGTGAGGCGAGCATTAGAAAAATATTGATTCTTTGTTTTTAAAAGTAATGCTTGTACCGCATGAGGTACCACTAATATAGTGTCATGCCCTAATGTCAATGGTGCTGCCATATCTATCAAAACAGCAGCGGCTGCTACTGCACATAAACAGGATGGGTAGCCAGAAGCAACAGGGTCTAACTGAGTACAGTACTATGCTATAGGTCGATAGCTTCCTGTGCACGCTTGTGCCAGTAGGCCCAAGGCAGCTTTATTTCTTTCACAACAGAAGAAAACAAAAGGTTTAGAATAATCTGGGAGCCCCAGGGTAGGTAGGTTAATCAGTGCTGTTTTAATAGCCTGAAAGGTGGTTTCATGTTCAGGGGACCAAGGCAGAGGGTCTGTGACCTCCTTTTTTAAGAGCTGTAACAGAGGGGCCAAAATTTCTGAAAAATTGGGCACCCACTGTCTACAATAACCTGCTAGGCCGAGGAATCCCCTGAGTTGTCTCTGAGTTACAGGGTGGGGAGCAGTCTGAATGGAGGTGATTCTGCTTGGAAGGATTTGACGTGAACCTGTAGAAATGATATGTCCCAGGCATTGTACGTTTTCTTGAGCAAACTGCAATTTGGATTTATTTACCTTAAAACCTTGTTCCGCTAAAAATCTTAGAACTAGAAGCGAGTCTTCTATACAAGACTGGGTATCTTGTGAAGCAAGAAGAATATCATCTACATACTGAACTAGTACTGAACGTGGTGGTAATTGTAAATCCTGCAGTTGTCTATGCATCTCTATGGAAAACAAGGTTGGAGATTCTACATATCCTTGAGGTAGTCAGGTCCAAATGTACTGTTAGCCCTTATAAGTGAATGCAAACAAATACTGACTATCTGCATGTACTGGGATAAAGAAGAAAGCTGATTAAATATCTATAACCATAAAACAATGTGCTGTAGGTGGGATACAGCTCAAAATCGTAGCTGGGTTTGGTACGATTGGGAAAACAGGCAAGACAGCTTTATTGACTTCCCGCAAGTCTTACACAAATCTGTATGCTTGTTTACCAGGTTTCTTTACCAGTAGAATTGGGGTATTACATGGACTTGGGGTAGGTACTATAATTCCTTGGTGCACCAGGGCAGAAATGACAGGGGCAATACCAGATGTGGCCTCTACCATCAAAGGGTACTGTGGTACCCGAGGTAACTTTGCTCCAGGCTTTAAGGTTATTTTAACAGGAGTGGCTGAAATTAGAAATCCAACATCATTATCATCAGTGGTCCATAGATGAGAGGGTAATGAGGTTAAATGCTTATTCTTGTCGAGGTCAGATTGCATGCACATTGTTTGCAGAGTGACATTTTCATCTAAAGTAGCCAAAATACTATCCTGTTTATCTGAAGGTGCTTGTAAATATACTCCTTCAGTGGTACAGAAGATAGTTGCTCCCATGTTACAGAGCAAATCTCTTCCCAATAAATTTAACGGTGCTGAGGGTCCTGCTAAAAATGCATGATTGTCTTGCAAAGGTCCCAAAGTCACTGGGACTGGGATGGTTTCAGAATATTCAATAGGAATGCCAGAGACACCTACCCCTCTGGTTACGTTATTGGAGAGGGGGACATTTATTGCTGCTTCACCAGCTAACATGGATTTGGATGCTCCAATATCAATCAAGAAGGGGCACAGCTTATTTTTAACGAGTAACATAACATGTGGTCCATCTTGATCCACAGCTATGAAAGGGCGCAACTGCTGTTGTCCTTGCTCAGGGAACCTTCATTGTGATGACTGCCGATTAGATGGAGTCCAGTTAGAATTCCACTGAGGTGATGTATCAGTGGGTGGGACAGGTTGTTCAGCCAGAAATGGACATTCATTTCACCAGTGGCCTACTTGGCCGCAATTGAAACACTCCGTTTGATTTTGGGGTGTGGCTGATTGATCTTCCTGCCAGTTCTGTCTGTTATGGTTTCCAGCCCCTTGGTGTCCGCCTCTCCCTCTTCCCCATCCATGCTGCCCGAAGGAAGTGCACATCTGAATTTGCGCTTTAACCAATTTCTCTTGTAAATCCTTTTTTTCCTGTGCTAAGTGGTCAGAGTGGTATTGCACTTGCATAACTAATTTGTGCAATCCAAGACTAGGCCAGTTTAAACACACTTCTTTTAACTTATCCCGTACTTGTGGGTGTAACCAATCTATGAAAGCAGTCGACAATCCACTTTGTGCTGGCCCTTTGGTGGGTTCAGGGTACCCGGAATAAGCCTCAAAGGCTTCAGTAAGACGATTTAAATACTCGTCCAGGGGTTTGTCTTCTTTTTGAAGTATTGACTTGATCTTGGACCAGTTGGGTGTGGGTGGAACTATTATTATGATAGCATCTACTAAACGCTGTCTTACCACTTCGAACCCATTATCTCCATGTGAGTCATGTTTTGGAATCGGAGTAGGGACATTGGCATGGTCCCAAATCCATTTCATCAGATCAGCTTGTATGGCGTACTGAAGAACTACCTTAACTTCTTCTATCATAGGATTTTGTAAACAAATATGTCCTGCCAGCACACACTGGAATTTAGCTGGATTAGTACGAATGGGCAGTAATGATTTAGTAATGGCTTGAAAATGAACTGCCGACCACACCCTAGGTACTACAATGGTCGGTGGTTCCTGTGCACTTCTAGCATGAGCCGGGTTAGGTACCTCCCTCAGAGGTAACAATCTGTTGTCGTCTGACGACTCCGACCCTGAATCTGGATTAAATTTATCTAGTCCAAAATACCCATCCCCACTGTCCATTATAGCAGGGAACTGACCAAAAGCCTTCGTCAGTGTAAATGTCATTTTCCTTTACCTTTATAGTAGGGTTTAGGCTTAAAGTACATTACAGCTTTTGCTTCTTTATGAGTCTTACTATGAGTTTTTGGTCCCTTTTCTCTATCGCTTGTGTCTGGATCTGAGTCAGTAGAGTGACTCTCCACTGCTTGTTCTCTTTCTTTAGGGCTGGGGGTCTTTAGTGGTGGAATATGGCTGCTGTGCTTCTGCTCCTTGTTGAGCGAGGGGGGCTGATACTGTGGGGGTGCAATTGGTGGTGCAGTTAGTGGTGGGGTGAGCCAAGCATTATCGTCTTCCGACGATTCAATTATCTGTAATTTAGCTAATTCCTTCACAGGATAAAGCCCCTTAAAGGGTGGGTCCTTCAAACATTTACCGTTTACTATATCTAAATTACTAGCAGTTTGTTGTAATTCTTTCAGTTGCTCTTTTAATTTCTGCTGATTATCCTTTAAACTACTAATAACTGAATCCTTTTCCTTCTTTCTCCTCTGTCATCCAATCATTAAATGCTGCCCAGCACAACCCTGGTATTCTTCTCCCTTTTCTCCTTAATTTCTCGGAGATTTAGCAAAATATTTTTATTAAAACTACCATTCTCTGGAAAGGTGAGTTTACCATCATCCTCAGTGAGGGCGACCCACTGACTTATAAACATACAACTGTCCCGGGACACACGAAAATACATGTAACCAGCTGGCTCTTTTATGGTTCCCACACTCGCTCCCATTTTCACACGATAAGCTGTTCTGTATTTTACAGAGGTATCTATGACGTTTTGTGAATGTTGTTTTCTCCACTCTCGTATCTCCTTTCACTCTTATGTTGCCAGTGTTTCGTTTTAACCCACTCTCATACTGCACAATCAACAGCAGAAAAAAGAATACATGCCACTTACCTCAAACAACTGAATGAGAGGAATTATTACATTGCTATAAAATTATTAATACCAAATTTGTGTAGCAGATAAGTACAGGAAATGAAAGAAACACTGCCAGAACAGAAAATTCTGTCATGGGCCTTTTTACAAGCAGTACTTCCTTCAATTCCCAACTACCGCAGTCGTTGTCAATTCAGATCTGAGTAAATGGCACCAATTGTTGCATTTAACATTTTACCTTAAATGAAGACAAGACACTTCTTCCTCTCTTTCAGTGGTATTTATTACACACGTGTGGGAGCCTCATCTTCCTCTCTTTCAGTGGTATTTATTACACACGTGCGGGAGCCTCATCTTCCTCTCTTTCAGTGGTATTTATTACACACGTGCGGGAGCCTCATCTTCCTCTCTTTCAGTGGTATTTATTACACACGCAAGGGAGCCTCATCTTCCTCTCTTTCAGTGGTATTTATTACACACGCAAGGGAGCCTCATCTTCCTCTCTTTCAGTGGTATTTATTACACACGTGCGGGAGCCTCATCTTCCTCTCTTTCAGTGGTATTTATTACACACGTGTGGGAGCCTCATGGAAAGTACCAGGGAGACTCCCCGAACAAAGGAATGCATAAGCTTATATGTTGGTGATACTGCTGACAGTACAAAAATATAAAGTAGACCAATTAAAATAGTACAAAAGACAATTAACCAATCAGTGGTTTACCTGTAGGCTTGAAGCAGTTCACATTACTACATCTCTAGGCAGAGAAAGAAAATCAGATACACTTCCATATAAGACACATTTCCTGCCATCTGACAGGCTCTTGTTCTTCAGTACTTTTCCACTATTCACAGTTTACTTAATGGTTCATACTTCAAATCAATACATACAGGTTCTCACATATTCAATCTCCTTTAAACACATGCTTTGACCATTCATATTCTACACAAGAAATCCGGATACAGCCAAAAATAAAGGCAGGAAAAGACTTAAAATCATGCAGGTTTTAAATATTGCCCTTATAAACTTAGAAAGTTGCTAGAAGTTGAACTACACTTTTTAAGTGAAACCTCAAAAGAGGTTGGTAAAATGGTTATGGCATTTACCTTACAGACACAAGGTACATGGTTTGATTCTCACATGGGGTAACACACTAGGCTTAAAATGGCCCACAAGGGCAGTTAGTTTAGTACTAATTTAAGGGTGGGAGGTTGGCTTAATGGTTAAGGTGTTTACCTTACAGACACAAGGTGCGGGGTTTGAGTCTCACTTGGGGTAATTGGCTAGACTTAAAATGGCACACAAGGGCACTTGGTCTACTATGAATCTATGAACCTATACTTGGTTCATAGATTAGTACTAGGCTAACTGCCCTTGTGACCCATTTGAAGCCTAGCTATCTCCCCAGTGTGAGAATCAAACCCTGCACCTTGTCTTTATAAGGTAAACACATTAACCATTATGCCACCCTATTTTGCAGTTTGCATTTTCTGAAGGATGTAGCTGAAAACACAAATGACTTCATGACTTCAATCCTCAGTGCTTTGACAGAAACCACAGTTTTTATGAGAAACTGAAAATATGAGGCAAAACGCTGGACAGTTCATTTTA
Source organism: Protopterus annectens (assembly GCF_019279795.1). Taxonomy (NCBI): domain Eukaryota; kingdom Metazoa; phylum Chordata; order Ceratodontiformes; family Protopteridae; genus Protopterus; species Protopterus annectens. The sequence continues at coordinate 1,779,728,135 of NC_056739.1, read as the reverse complement.
TTTATTTAACATTTGTTTACCAGGAAAGTCCGAGTTGGAATAAAACCAATTTCAGCGGATGCCCGGTGAGAAATGCTCCAGATGCATGGCTTTGTAGCAAGGGAGGAAAGAGGAATACCTGGAGAAAACCCACACAAATGCAAGGAGGACATGGAGACTCCACACAGAAGGTACCCCAGCCAAGCATAGAACCAGAGAACCTTTTGCTGTGAGGTAACAATGCTACTGCTGCACAACTGCACTGTCCAATAGGGGAGATGTACTGTCTAGTTCTCACTACACCATTTATTATTATAATTATTATTAAAAAGATGGAAAGTGGAGAGACTGTGGGGGGACACTAGTCCATATTGTAATGGAATTAGCAGCAGAAAATAGCCTCAGTTTAGTCTCCACAACTGACATAATATAGAGGCAGTCATCAAACTGTGCTGTGAGTATAACATTGATAAGACCGTTCTGACAGACTGCAGGTTGTTTATATGGCCTGCACCTGCCTAGCGGTGTTGCCACTCAAGTTTTTCAGTTCCTACTAGACTTTTCAGAAAAAAACTACTAGAAACTACTAGACTGAATTAATCGACAAACAGGAAAGTGTATGTATGTTTATACCTTCAACTCACAAGTAATCCACGATATTTGTGCAACAGGCGATGAAGAAAACACAGTAACTTTTAAAAAAGTATGTACATTGGTAGAATTCATGAGTCATGAATCAGTATCGACAGGTATACTATCAACATCAGTGTCATCAATATACCATAAACGGTTACATCTGGTGAGTTGGCCTTGCACTCAGATTGCAGCCTCATGCACCTCTCATGAGGCCATCCTTCACTGAACATCTTCTTTTAAAGATCTGCTTGGTTTCCAAGTATGGCAAACGTTACCACTACACCTGATTGCTTGCTTAGCAAGAAGTCGATTTGCGATAGTTTCAGATAGAAGTTTGTTGGTTTGAACAGCTTTCACAGTGTTCATTTGAGAGAAGACATGCTCACAAGACACTGATGAATGTGGCAAAGCCAACAGAATACACATAAACTCACCAAATACAGAAAACTTTGGCTTATTGTTGTCATCACTAACTTCCTTCAGATGGTACCAAAAAAACTAGTGGCTCTGCATCAATTAAATGCACCAGAAATCTTTGAAATTATGGTAGTTCATTTCATTCATCAGGCAATGTGTCAAGCTTGTTATCACTTATAACTGTGGGGAAAGTAACTGCCAGTGGAATGATTGACAGTCTGACAGCACAGTTCATATTAAAAGCTGCTTTTGGATCCATAACTGTCAGTTGTGCCATGATGCCATTTTCTGAAAGAGGGAAATGCTTTCTAATTCGGCTGCATAGCTCTTTTAGAAATGCAAGAGCATCCGGGTGGAACTGCAGCTCTTTATGGCCAAGAGGTTGATGGATCAACTGTGTGTTACATCGTCCTCCAAGGTCGAGCTCATTCAGCTGCTTTACTACGTGTGTGTCACTTGAATCAATGTCTGCAAGAGATTGAGAACTCAAAATTTCCTGTCTTACAAACAAACTAAGCAGACTTACAATACCGGAGTACAACTTGTGTAGCCTAAAGTCTTCAGACTGATATTCAGTGGTCAGAATGTTCACTTTAGCTAAAATGTAGGCCACGAACAACAACATGTGCTTGGTATCTACTGCATTCATTGTTTAAGAGATATGACTGTGTCCATCTATTTTGTCTGTTGCACCTCCTGACTGAAAAAAACAGCATCAAAGCATCCCATTGCTCAATTATATGATTAATCACTGCTCCTTATAACAGCCATCTTGTTTCACAAAATTTTAAAATACAGTGCTTCTCGGCTGTGGTGTATTCAATAGACTGTGTTGTCTTGCCTTAGCTAGTGCTCTTTGGGGGCGGGGGAAAGTGCATGACGCAAGGGCTGTGAGACAGGAAGTTGGTGTATTGTAATGTATGTTGGCCGGTCAATAAAGTTTGGAGTTGGTACCAACTGCACACAGTTGTCCCGCGTCTTCTTTCTAAGGTAAAAGAATACGACATGGTGTCAGAAGTGCTGTGTGGCTGTGCCTGGGAGTGCTGACCTCTTGCTGAAGACCGTACGAGTGGCCAAGTGACGTGGAAAGCGGACATGTCGGACGACGAGAATGGTCGGCAGCCACGAGCTAGAATCAACATGGCGGCTAGCGCTCCCAATGCTACGTTCAGTATTCAGCCGCCAGAGCCCTTTGACTTCTCCAAACCCCACGAATGGACACGATGGATACGCCGGTTTGAACGGTTCCGGCAGGCCAGTAATTTATCTTCCAACCCAGAAGGGAACCAGGTGAACACCCTGATATACTGTATGGGCGATGAGGCAGACGATGTCTTGAGAGGCCTCAAGCTAACCGAGGCAGAGCACCAGGAGTATGCCAAAGTGAAAGATGGTTTCGAAAGATTTTTTATTGTCAAAAGAACATTGTTTATGAACGTGCGATTTAACATGCGAAAACAAGAACTGAACGAGACTGTTGATGGTTTTGTTACTGCCCTGCATGCTTTAGCTGAACACTGCAATTATGGGACGCTGCACGAGCTTATAAGGGATAGAATTGTTGTGGGCTTGGCAGACACCAGACTGTCCGGCGGATGCAGATGGAGAAAGAGTTGGACTTAGAGAGCTGTAAATATGGCCAGACAGTTGGAGGAGGTTAAGAAGCAGCAAACGGCCTTGCGGTGCGACAGTACCGCCCTGCAGTATAACGTGAATGCTGTGCAGACACCACTGGACACCAGACGCAGGCCGGAGGCCTCGAAGGTTGGGGCAAGCCCTTGGCACCGATTTTTCAGCGCCAGGCGCAAAGAGTAAAGACGCCCGAGCTCGCAGTGTTACAGGTGTGGGGGCCATTTCACCATAGACTCCTATGCCCGGCGACTGCTGCAAGATGTCGCTGTGGGAAGAAGGGCCACTACCAGCGGTCTGCCGACAGTTCAAGGCGGTGCAGAGTATTGAGGAAGACGAGGCGGGTGAGCGTGAAGAACAGGGGTTCTTCCTTGGTTCTGTCTCCTCCGGGAACCATTCCTGGATTGTGGAGGTGAAAATACAGGGCACACCTATGACTTTCAAGCTTGACACGGGGGCGGATGTTACTGTTATCTCCAAGTCAGACCTGCACAACTTGTTCGGTGGGAAGAATGCTCCTGTGCTCCAGCAGCCGGAGAAACCCTTGTTGGGTCCTGGAGGGATGCCACTGGAGGTTACAGGATCCTTGGAGCTTCAGCTCGGCTATGGACAAAGACAGACATGCGAGAAAGTGTATGTTGTAAAAGGACTCCGCATGCCGCTTTTAGGCCTTCCTGCTATTTTGGGGCTGGGCCTCCTGAAACGTGTTGACACTATCACCATGGAGTCTTTGAAGACCTCATACCCGGATTTGTGCTCTGGGTTGGGGGTAGTGCAGCGGAAATACCACATAAAGCTTCAGCCAAAGGCGGTGCCATACTCTCTGAAGACCCCCAGGAGGATACCACTGCCATTGATGGGGAAAGTGAAAGAGGAGTTAATGAGGATGGAGGCGCTGGGTGTCGTTACCAGAATGGAAGAACCTACTGATTGGTGTGCAGGCATGGTGGTAGTCCCAAAGAAAGACAGTAACAGGCTGAGACTATGTGTAGACTACACTAAGCTAAATGAATACGTATGCAGGGAAAGGTTCGTGCTGCCCTCGGTTGAGCAGAGTCTTGGGATGCTTGCTGGGGCGAAGGTGTTTAGCAAACTGGATGCCAATATGGGGTTTTGGCAAATTCCTTTGTCAGAGGAGTCGGCTGCGCTTACCACATTCATAACCCCTTTTGGGCGTTTCCGCTTCAATCGCCTTCCCTTTGGCATTAATTCTGCACCCGAACACTTTCAACGCATGATGGCAGAGGTCATTGAAGGATTAGAGGGTGTGATTTGTCACATGGATGATGTGTTGGTCTGGGGGCGTTGCCAGGAGGAGCACGATGCCCGACTTCACGCGGTATTAAAGAGACTGGAAGAAGCAGGTATTACGTTGAATGTAGGGAAATGTGACCTGTCGAGGAGCACAGTGACCTTCTTGGGCCATGTCATTACGAATTCTGGTATAAGCCCGGACCCAAGGAGGACCGCGTCCATCACGGAGATGGCAGCACCTGCTACAGTAGGAGAACTCAGGAGTTTCCTGGGCATGGTGAATCAGGTGGGAAAGTTCATCCCTCATTTGGCTGAGAGGGACAGAGCTTTGAGAGACTTATTATCAAAAAAGAACAGCTGGTACTGGGGTGGGGACCAGGAAAAGGCATTCAATGACTTAAAAGAGGCAATCACCTCACCTCCAGTTTTGGCTGTGTATGACCTGGAGAGGGATACGAAGGTTTCCGCGGATGCATCATCCTTTGGGTTAGGGAGCGTGTTGCAGCAACAATGGGAGGACGGCTGGAGACCCGTGGCATGCATCAAGGTCACTCTCACCCACAGAGCAACGATATGCACAGGTTGAGAAAGAGGCTCTAGCGTCTACCTGGGCATGTGAACGCTTTCGAGATTACCTATTAGGCAAATCGTTCTGTCTAGAGACTGATCACAAACCCCTGGTTTCATTGCTGGGAGGTCAGGCGCTGGATCTTCTACCGCCCAGAATCCAACGCTTTAGGATGAGATTGATGCAGTTCTCATACACGGTGCAGTACGCCCAGGAAATCACTGTGGGTGGCAGATGCCCTGTCACGTTCTCCACTTAAAACCAGGCTAACCCCGGAGGAAACAGAGTTAATGGAGGACACGGATATCTACGTGAACAGTATTGTGGAAAACATGCAGGTGAAGCCATCCTTCCTCCAAACACTACGGGAGCAGCTGAAAGCGGACAGTGTGTGTGCGGGTCATGGACTTGTGCAGCCAGGGGTGGCCGCTGTATGCGAACCAGGAACCCTTACTGAAGAGCTACTGGCCAGATCGTTCCACACTAACAGTGAAAGATGGGTTGCTTTTAAAAGATTCGCCTTGTTATCCCTCTGCCATGCGTAATGAGGTGTTGTTGAAATTGCATGAGGGACATCAAGGCATTGTGAAGTGCAAAGCCAGAGCCTGTCAGACTGTCTGGTGGCCTGGGCTTAGCCAACAGATAAATGACATGGTTTTAAGATGCAGGACGTGCATCTCAGAGAGAAGGAATCCTCCTGAGCCCCTCATTCCAACAGAATGTCCTGACCGACCATGGCAAAGAGTGGGCGGATTTATTTGAACTAAAAGGACATACTTACCTTCTTGCTGTGGACTACTTATCCAGGTTTCTTGAGATCGCATTGTTGAAGCATAGCAAATCCAACGAGGTCATCACCCACCTAAAATCTTTCTTCGCTCGCCATGGTATCCCAGAGGTACTTGTGTCTGATAATGGACCTCAGTTTTCAGGGCAGTCTTTGCGGCCTTTGCAACCGCTTATGGCTTCGAGCATGTCACAAGCAGCCCCAGGTTCCCGCAGAGTAACGGGGAGGCAGAACGTGCGGTGCAGACGGTGAAGAACCTGCTAAAAAAAAGTGCCGATCCATACATGGCTCTCTTGGCGTACAGGACAACGCCACTGCAGAATGGTTATAGCCCTGCGGAACTTCTTATGGGACGACGGTTGCGGACCTCTCTTCCGATTCATCCTTCGCAGTTGGACCCTGTGCTGCCGGACTGGAGAAGGCTCATGGGGAAAGAGGGGGAGAAGAGGGTGTATAATGGCGAAAACTACAACAGACGCCATCGGGCAAGGCCGCTGGGGGATGTGTTGCCCGTGACCAGGTGTGGGTGACAGATATGAAGACCCCACGTACTGTAGATCAAAAACATTACTCGCCGAGGTCATTTAAGGTAGATGTGCCCCAAGGGACTGTGCGGCGAAACCGTGTGCATTTGATTCCCTTACCTGAGCCTGACTGTGAATCAAACCCTGGGTGTCCGGAAAGTGTGCTAAGTAAGACCGATGAGGCCTTGCCATTTTGCAATGGCCTTCCCCCGGAACCCCGGGCACATAGTGATGTTGTGAGGACCAGATCAGGAAGAGTTATTAACAAGCCGGACCGTTTGGACCTGTGAAGATCAGGGTATAAATAACAATGTCATTGGGGTTTATAGTAATCTGAATGTGGCTAAGTGAGCATTTTGTGTCAATGTACCAAGTTCGTAGTGAAGTGGAGGAAATTGAATAGATCTGGGTTTTGTGTTAAGTGAAAAGGGGCCTTATGGAAAAGGAGATGTGGTGTATTCAATAGACTGTGTTGTCTTGCCTTAGCTAGTGCTCTTTGGGGGCAGGGGAAAGTGCATGACGCAAGGGCTGTGAGACAGGAAGTTGGTGTATTGTAATGTATGTTGGCCGGTCAATAAAGTTTGGAGTTGGTACCAACTGCACACAGTTGTCCCGCGTCTTCTTTCTAAGGTAAAAGAATACGACATCGGCCTTTACAACTTCTTGTATAAGCTCAAACTGTATATTCCTCTTGCTTGATCTGGTGAAGTAGAAACAAATATTCTTCACCAGTGCTTCAATCCAGGAGGGCAATTTATTGGTGGCTGCATTAGCACACAGTGCAAAAAGAGTGACAGACACAGCTAACAACAAACAGATCCAGAATTTCTCCTTGAAGCTTGTCCTGAAATTTACTGTGTGCACCCATCATGGTAGCACAGTTATCACTCTTAAACCCAATGATGTTCTGCGGTGGCATTTCATCATCCATAAAAAGTTTTTTAAATGACCTAAATAATCCTTCACTTGTTCCATCTTCAACTTCTATAAGATCCAAAAGTGAGTCAACTACTTGAGGCTTCTGCTTGTCAAAATACCTCACAATAACAGCCAATATCTGTGACATAGACACATCTGTTGATTCATCTATGATGACAGAAAGTTTCTGCCTCTTGCAAATTGATATGATGTCTTGTTGTTCATGGTAGGCTATGCCATATTGTATGATATATGAAGTCTTACTGTATTTTAAGTGACATCTTTTGTGCTATCGTGCTGTCAGGGAATATCCGTTTGTAGCATTTGATTAAATCATCTGCTTGTGCAAATAGCATACTGTGTTCTGTAACAAATGCTGAAAGATTTCAGCATGAGTGACCTTGTCATCCAGAATTTCTTCTTTTGACTTACTGAAGAATTTTGCTATCTGCAGAGAAACTCTCTTTGCCTGAAGGTTTTTCAGATTTATTTTGTTATCTTTGTGAGCAAGCAATCCAGCTTTATTTGCATTAGTCAGTTTTGATGAACAAACAGTGTATATAACTGCAAAATGATGAGTGGGGTCCGGTCTGACTAAATCTTTCAGTTCACTATCATGCAGCCAGTTACCAAAAAATCCTTGTTGGTACCATATTTTTGTTTTCTTTATGAGGTGGTGTTGACAGTGCTTCACTGTCAGCCATTTTAATGTTAAAGTGGCGTGATTTCATCCTAATGAAACTTGCTAAAAAGAAGTTGTGTAGTCGCCATAACGTTCCATGTGAGTTGTTCATCTCGCTTTCATTCTTACTGATGGGTTTGCAGCCGATCCTCAGCTCTGATTCGGCCTATTGCAAAAGTTTATGGGACATAATGGATGAGTTGTTTAGACCGGTATGAAAATTAGAAATTGCTGCCAACTGAACTTTTATAGTGGAGGCAGAGGAACCAGATTCAAAGAGAGTATTCAAGAAGTCTAATATGGATTCAGTTGAGACATTGAAGGGATCAAGTCCCTTATTTAAACCCCATATGGAAAATATTTTCCATTTGCTCAAATAAAGTTTTCTAGTTGTAGGTTTGTGATGTGCAATAATATGTTGGACTGGAGTGGACAAAGAAGCTTGCCTGTCAATCATGAGAACTGGAGGAACCACACCGTCAGTTTGAGGTGTTGCAAGGTTGGGTGAACCATGCCTTCTGGGTGAGTTAGCAGGACTGGTGCCGGGTCCACAGTCCATGGTTCCTGTAGCAGACGAGGCCAAAGGAAGGGAAACCAGACTTGTCGAGGCCAGAATGGGGCGATGAAGATTATGGTATTCTTCATCATTTTTGCTTTTTTCAGGAACTGAGAGATTAACAGAATCAGTGGAAAGGCATATAATAGACCTGGAGGCCAATCGTGTAGAAGAGCGCCCCTGGGTGACTCCCCCAGTGGAAGGATTAGGGCAAAGTAACTTCTGCATGTGTTGTTTAGGGGAGAGGCAAAACGGTCGCAGCAAGGTTGGCCCAATCGATGGAAGATCTTGTCCTCCCCTACTGGGTTCAGGGACCACTCGTGAGGCATGAGAATAGTTCTGCTCAATTTGTCTGCTCTCACATTTGAAGTTACCGGAATGTGTGTTGCACTGAGAAAGCAGTTGGAAGAAATTGCCCATTTCCACACTCTGAGTGCATCTCGATATAGTGGATATGACTTGGTTCCCCCTTGTTTGTTGATGTACTGCCATGTTGTCTGTCTGAATTGCAACTGTTCCAGGAGGGAGGGAATCCTGAAATGCTTGCAATGCTAACAGCACTGCCCTCACCTCTAGAACGTTGATGTGCAGGTTGGCATCCAGTTGGGACCATGTGCCTTGAACTGGCTTTCCCAGGTAATGCCCCTCCACCCTATCTGGGAAGCATCCGTGGTCACTACGGCTTGGGGTTGAGGTAGAGTGAAGGGTTGGCCCAGGAGAATCTGATCTGAATGCAGCCACCATTTCAGGTCCTCTTTACATAGATTGGTTACAAAAATTTCATAAGACATTGGTTGGTGAGATAGAGACCACTGTGTTGCTAGTAACCACTGTAGGTAAGACATTGGTTGGTGAGCTAGAGACCACTGCATTGCTAGTAACCACTGTAGGTAAGACATTGGTTGATGAGCTAGGGACCACTGCGTTGCTAGTAACCACTGTATGTAAGACATTGGTTGAAGAGTTAGAGACCACTGTGTTGCTAGTAAACACTGTAGCTAAGACATTGGTTGGTGAGTTACAGACCATTGCATTGCTAGTAACCACTGTTGGTAAGACATTGGTTTGTGAACTACAGACCACTGCTTTGCCAGTAACCACTGTAGGTAAGACACTGGTTGGTTAGTTAGAGACCACTGCGTTGCTAGTAACCACTGTAGGTAAGACTTTGGTTGGTGAGTTAGAGACCACTGCATTGCTAGTAACCACTGTAGGTGAGACATTGGTTGGTGAGTTAGAGACCACTGCGTTGGTAGTAACCACTGTAGATAAGACATTGGTTGATGAGTTAGAGACCACTGCGTCGCTATTAACCACCATTAGTAAGACATTGGTTGGTGAGTTAGAGACCACTGCATCGCTAGTAACCACTGTAGGTAAGACATTGGTTGGTGAGTTAGAGACCACCACTGCTTTGCTAGTAACCACTGTAGATAAGACATTGGCTGGTGAGTTAGAGACCACTGCATTGCTAGTAAGCACTGTAGTATTCACATGTGGAATCTCCAAGGGGAACCAGAGTGATTTTGGCGGCCATTGAACCCAAGGTTTGAAGAATTAGTCTTGTTGGGACTCTGTCATTCTGTATAATCTGCCTCACCAGAACTCTGATGTTTAGAAGTCTTTCTGGAGGGAGCAAAGCTATTCCTGAGACAGTGTTCAGTTGCTCTCATATGAAAACCAGATGTTGTGGGGGTTGCAACTGGAATTTCCTGAGGTTGACTGAAATACCTAGAGATATGCAAACAGAGGGTATAGTCCCTTGCCTTCTGTAAGTGATGCCTGGTGTTAGCAGTGCGGAGCCAGTCGTCATGATATTGGAATACTCAAAAACCTTGCAGTCTGAGATGACCGGCAACTACTGCCATACATTTGGTAAACACCCTGGAGGCTGTGGTGAGTCCAAAGGACAGTGCTCTGAATTGGAAATGACTGGCCCCTAGCTGGAAGCGCAGAAACCTCCTGGAACTTTTTTCCATCTTTATGTGATAATAAGCATCTTTGAGGTCTATCGAGCACATCCAGTCACCTTTTTCCAAGAAAGGAAGTATGGTTTGCACCGACATCATCTGGAATTTGGTTTGATGGACTGATTTGTTGAATCGGCTGAGATCCAAAACTGGTCTCCAGTCCCCAGTTTTTCTGGGGACTAAAAAGAATCTTGAGTAAACCCCGGATCCTATTTAGTCTGGTGGGACTTTTTGGATGACTCTTTTGTCTAGCAACTTTTGGATTTCTAACACTGCTGTTTCCCATTGATTGGGTGGAACATCGGGGAATTTTTTCTGAGATTTGGGGTTTATGAACAACGGCATTTGGTAGTCTCTGGATATTATTCCATGCAGCCATTTGTCCAGGGTTATTAATTGCCAGGCGAGTAGGTGCAGGGATAATCGCCCCCTGACTGCCCCCAGAGGAAGACAATCGGGCACCCCTTCAGGGATGCTGATATGGAGTACCACAGAAGGATTCCCTGGTCCCCTGATTTTGCGGTCCATTCTGGCCCCTAGGGTGGCATCTAGCACTGTTTCTCTCTCTGCCCCAGGGGAAGTCTTTACCACGTGAGTCACAGAAAGGCCGTTTGGATTTTTTGAACCATAGTCTCCCACTCCTTTGATTTCTTGAGTAGGGTCGCTGAGGAGTAGAGAACCGTATGCACACGGCAGATAGGGTCTTTCAATCCTGCTTACTTCTGATCAGTTTCTTTAACTTTTGGGCCAAAAAGGGTATATTTGTCAAAATATGCATTGACGAATGATGCTTTGAATGGCTCTGTGAAATCACATAAGTGCATCCAGGAATGTCGTCTGATGGCTATGCCTGAACCCGCTGCTCTAGATGTCCCTTCAGCTGCATGTGCTATGAGCCTTGTGGACAAATTTGAGAGGGATTCAAGGGTTGCAAGCTGAGAGGAGACTTTATCCTGCACTTCCACAGCAATTGCTCCTGCCAGAGTGTTAGAAAGTTCCTTAATTGTCTCTTTGTAACATGGTAAAATGTGCCATGTAGTTCAATGACCTTAAAGTGAAGGTTGTTGAAGCATAAACACACTTCCTGAATCTATCCAAGGTCCTAGACTCCTTGTTAGGAGGATGGATAGTTTGACTCTCTTCTGTGAGTTATTTTTTGGTGGCTGCTGTTATCACTACAGCATCAACAGGGATTCCTTTGGACCAATGTGGTTCCTCTTTTGGTGAAGACAAAGTGTGCAGTCAGGCCTTTTGTGAATAGGCTCTATGGCGTCGGGTATCTTCCAAGCTCGCTGAGCAATTAATTTTACAAGTTCATCAGTGGGCGGAGAAATCCAAGAAGTGGAGGGTTGGGCGCGAAAAGCTTCCAGGTATACTGATTCATCTGTTGAAGGTTATGTGGATGACCAGTCACCCCTCTGTTTCAGTATTTTAAGGATGTCCCTGAAGAAAATATCTTTGGGGGTGACTTTGGGGAACCTTCGCCTTCATTGAAGTCAGTATCCTCGGTGTAAGACTCCTCTGGGGAGTCGAGGTGCTTCCTCTTGCAATTCCTCTTCACAGGCACTTCTTCAAGGGGGAGTACAAGAGAAGTATCCAAAGAGGAAACCAGCAGGGTGGGAGTTACCTGGGGCTTTTGCACCGTCTGTCTGGGGGATGAGGTCAATGGCAGCTTTGGCCTAGAAGAAGGGGAAGATATTTGTTCCGACAGGGAAGGCAACAACTGAGAATCTCCAAAAGTTAGTGCCTTCTCCATGATATGGAAGGTAGAAGCTCCAGTTGAGGGATGGGAGTCCAGAACCAAAAGGGACTGCTTTGGAACCAGAGTCACACCCCGCACCATGGAGACTGCCTCCGCACCTGGAGCCTGAGTCCGAACTACAAGGGTCGAAGCTCTGAGAGGCATGGAAGGCTCAGATGGAGCCAAAAAGGTATCATGCATTCCAGAACCGACCATCGAGTCCCAACCATGGTAGTTCCCTGGTGCAGAAGATCTGGAGAAACTCAAGGCTGTAGTCGGAACTGAAGACTGGAAAGCTGTCGGAACTGACTCAGTCAGAGCCGGTACTGTCAGAACCAAGGACAACAAGGGCTCAGGTAAAGTTGGAGGAGTGTAAGTAGGAGTTATAGAGTGAGCCATTTTGATGCCTCATAATGTCCTGTTCTGATAAACTTTTGGTAGACCTTACCGAAATAGTGGAAGGAGATCTGGAACATCTGACTTTCATGAATGGGGTATCCTTAAAAGGGTCTATAGAAGGAGAATACATTGTCATCGGTGCAGCAGGTAATTCTGAAGTCCTAGGAACCGACGGCTCAGAGGGAGCCGAGGCGGAGGCATCAGAGTATAGCAAAAGAGTTTTGCTAGGCACCGACAATTCTCTGGGTGCCGAAGATGTTTTCAGAGCTGAGGAAGATTTAGAAATTTTTCTCACTGGTTCTGTGGAGCTCAGAACCGAAGAAGGCCTCTTTTTTGAAGAAGTTCCTGCTTCCACAGTTTTCTCTTTTAATCCAGAAATAGCCTCGTTGAAAAGAGATTTTAATAAGCTTTTAAACAACAGCTTATTTTTCCTTTCCATTAAGGAACGAGAGGAAAAACCATGACAGCTAGCACAATTCTCTTGTAAATGAATTATGCCTAAACAATATACACATCAGGTACGCCCATCTGAAATGGACATTTTTCATTCATATTTGTTACAGCTTTTCAAACATGAAGAGCCCTTGCGTTTCAAGGGGGATAGTCTCTTGTCAGACATATTCAGGGAAAAACAAAAGAGAGAGAGAGAGAGACTTTTTTTTAAAGAGAAAAATACCAACAATAGTAAACTGGGATACCCAAATGGTAAAAAGAAGAAATAACAACAGTGGTAAAAAAAGAAGAAAAAATACCCCACAGTAAGAGTGGGTAGCAAATAAAGTTAAGTAGTAAAAGGTTTTGAAGGATATATAAAAGAGTTTAATAACTCACAAAATTACCAAGGCTCAAGAGAAAATTAAGGTACTTCTGATCTGCAACGCGGCAAACAAGATCTGAGGTAATCTCTGTGAAGAACTGGGCTTGAGAGTTTGGAGAGCGCGAGCTGGAAAAATAATGGCCAAGTCAGTTCACCGTCAAGGATTAGATGAAGATTAGCAACATCAGATCTTTTTTTTATGTCATCAATCATACTCAAATTGCTCATAAATTAGTGCTAGACGGAAATGACGCATGACTACACTTCTTAGTCAGGTAGTAAGTTTTACTAAACTTCATTCAACAGTTACATTTAAGTACGAAAGTACGAAAATAGTTGGCAAGAAAAAAATATTATTTATACAGAGAAAACACGTCCATATTAAGTTAGGTTTGTATAATGGTCCAGGGAGCAGTGCACCTCTAGGCGGAGAGAAGCCAGGTATATAATGGTACAGCACACACTATAGGAATCAATTACTTACTTTCCTCACTTCAAGATAGTCTGATGACAAAATATCAACTCCAATTGGTGCACAACTGCCTGGAATTACAATTGCATAGCTAGTAAGCGAAGTGAAGCCACTCTTTTCTTTTTCCAGCAAGTTTTACATACTATTATTCCTTCTTGGGTTTGCCCACTAGTGCTTTCGATGCTTACACCTGGGGCCATCTGACACTCCTGCTTCTATTAAAAAAACCTAGTAGAACTGTTAACAAAACATTAGCCTACTAAACAAAGTGGAAAAATACTAGAAGAAATAATACTACTACCTAGAATAATAAAGCATTCGACAAATTAGGAGTCACTACAGATGATCAACTTAAGTTTGATCTACACGTCACAAACAGTATGAAAAAGACACACCAGAAACTTGAACACCTCTAACTTAATAAGAAATACTTAACTAACACAGCCAGAATTACTCTCTCCCATGCTTTTTTACTTCCCACACTTCTATACTCCTATCACATATTCACTAACCTCAACTCTACACTCATTTCAAGACTTGAATCTACCTATAATAAGGTGGCCAGATTCGCAGCCAACCAATCCTACAAGTCTCATCACTGCTTATCACTTAAGCAACAGGACTGGCTCGAGTTCCCTCACCTGCTCCTACTTTATTCACTCCATCCTGTATCTGCCCTCATACTGCCCCAGCCTCTCTAGTTTTATATCTAAATACTCCCCAGCTAGGTCACTTCATAGCTCAGATCAAGGGCTATTACAGATGTATAAACCCAAAACTAAAATAGCATGTCTACTCTATAACTACAACCCAGCCAGTTCCTGGAACCAACTATCCCTTGAAATAAAGTCCCTTGACTATATCAAGCAATTCAAATTACCCACCTGAAAATACCTAACAATTAAATTGTCCGGCCAATGTTGTCATCCCCCTGAAACTACTACTCTTACACTTATACTACTCCTTTCCCGAAGTTTACTTCTAACATTGTGCTCCCTCCACTATCTTCCATCTACTCTTTCTTTTTCCCTCCCTCTCCTATATTTCTTCCCTGTCTACCTCATCTAAACTATATTCTCACCGTTTCCCATTAAATCTTCTATTTCCACCTGTCATCTTAGATCACCTCTTTACTTCTCCATATCTACATTCCTACTTCTGTATACAACCTTTCGAAACCTATCTACAATAACTGAGATATTAGTGAAAAAAGTAAAAGTGGCAATAACGAGCGAACTGGAACTGGAAACCTGGAACACAAATTCTGCAACTCCAGTAAAAAACCACGATTTTGTTTATTGAAAGATAAGCGCTTTCGGTAGAGAGCAATCTCCCCACCTTCATCAGATCACAATTTTATTACGAAACACCACACGTGCTTATATATCCATCCCAATCAATTAAAAAAACAGTTAACAAAATTGTTAATGCAATAATAAATTGATAGATTGTTAATTATGAATAAAAAACTGATCAGCCATATTATCTAGGCCATTCCTATTAAATAAACAGTTTTGGAAATGTTTTAAAAATTACATATAAAAACAATACTAATGTGTAATAACCATGAAAAACATTGTCTCTTGTTGTGGTCTTTTTAAATTAAATAAGGTCTAAATAGGGTTCTTTAAACTTAAAATTTTATCCCCCTTCTTTTTCCTTTCCCCTTAATAGCTGTTCACATTAAATAGTTCTTCAGAAGGCTGGTTAAAGAGCTTTCTGTTTAAACATATACAAAAAATTTTACTAAAAAGGCCTTGCAATGGAAACCTTTTACATGTATACACAAATATATATATAAAAAAGCATGTTGTTTTAATGGTTTATGTTATTATAGTATTTCAGATTTTTATAGGTTTTTACATGTTTACACATGTTGATCTTTTAAACATGTTTCTATAAAGGGCTCTACAACCCCTTCTATTTATGGGCCTAAAAGGCACGAGTGCTTTATTCAATGTAAAAAGACCACAACTAGAGACAATGTTTTTCTTGGTCACTACACATTATTATTGGTTTTATATATACATTTTTAAAATACGTTCAAAACTGTTTATTTAATAGGAATGACCTAGATAATATGGCTGATCCGTTTTTTTATTTATAATTAACAATCTATTAATTTATTATTGCATTAACAATTTTGTTAATTGGTTTTTCAATTGATTGGGATGGATATATAAGCACGTGTGGTGTTTCGTAATAAAATTGTGATCTGATGAAGGTGGGGAGATTGCTCTCTACCGAAGTTTTTATACAAATCTTTCCATTCTAAGAAATTTCAAATAAAGCGAGTCACACAAAATTATAAATTTGTATTAAAACTTTAGAACTCGCTCTGCTTTTTAAGGAAAAAAAAAAAAAAAGCAGAACTTCAAAAATAAATATAGCATCAGGCTATATGTGGAAGTTTATACAATAAGCTTTCTAGTCTGCTTCCGTAGCTTTCTGTAAGTCTTATTAGAAACCCGCTGACGAAAATAACAAACCGTAGGTTTAGAAAAATATGAAAGATACAATGGTTAATCTTGACCATATCAAAATTATTTTGCACTTCTATAAGGAAGTGTTAATTATCCAGTAACGTTCAGGCGCATGGCATTGTGGATATATAGATAATCTGTGACATCATGTTCACAGCACCATTTTCAGTCATCCATTATTCTGATTTCTACAAAATGCACTCTAACGTATAGACAGTGACGTCACGTGTAATCCTGGAGAAAACATTATACGTTCGAGGGCCGCCTTAGGCTAGACAAGTCGAGCGGCTTCAATAGCAATTGGCCGGCCTTCTGCCTTGCAGCCAAAAAGGCGTGGCAACATGCGCAAAGAAGCAGCTTATTTGCATACCTAGAAAGCATTGCGATGCTACGTAATGTCTTCCGGCTTCTCCCGTTTAGGGGTCGACACGCCACAGCGGAACTCCCGTCCGCTAACATTAAGCTCTAATTCTGTTTTTTCTTTCGTAATGAAACGTGAATAAAGGATTGGCTTCTGAAAGACTTCATCATTAATTGCACAGTTCTAAGTTCTGTAAGCTGTTCTCTGGGTTTCTTGGCAAAAGAAAAAACATCCGTATAACACTTTTTAAATGTACAGATTTTGACAGAATATACATATTTTTACGGTATAGTTTGGTCTGTTTTTCATAAAATTGCGTTTTTTTTTAATTAGTGGCAAATCATTAAAGCTTGAAGCTATGAAATACTGACAGACATTTGAGTTTCAAACTTCATGTTCTTCAGAAAAGTCATACTAATGCAAAACCTGTTATTCCATTAACTTTCTACGTTTGTAAGTGCAACATTTAATAAAATGTCCCTATTTTTGAACCTTTGTCCCATTTTTATTTACGGCTTTGCCCAGATTTCTTGCTGTAAGAGGTTGAAAGGTATAAAATCCTGACGGAATGCTACAAGTCCTGAAACTAACGCGTGTTTGATAGCATAATTGCATCATTGGACCTACTACCGACCCCCCCCCCCCCCGCTGCCCTCAACACGGATGCGCAATAGCAAGCAGCATTTTTTAAATGTTCCTGTTTTGGGGACTTTGTTCCCCCAATTATTTTTTTACTTTGTCCAGTTTTTTAGGGCTAAGAGGTATGTGCGTTGTCCATTTTCTCACATCACGATTTTATATTATTAACAAACAAAATAATGCGATTTAGGGAAATAAAACACTGAGTTTTAAAATAACTGTGCATAATAAGCTCCTTTACTTTTATCACCTTTAGCATTTAAGCCATTTGCATCCTGACATCACCCAGAATGATACCACAGTACAAGGACTAAATGACTGACTTCAACAACTGGCTAAGATTCTGGTGTCATTCTAAGGGGATCCAGTATCTGTCTGCCTAGGAGGACATGATCGACAGACCACAATGCTTTGCCAGAGATGGCCTACACTTGTCACCCTTGGGATTCCAGATACTGGCTAAGGCTCTTGCCACCCCTATAGTGCCTTTTTTAGGCAAGGTACAAATGACAAATTCACCACCGTAACAGGTACAAGCAAGCAAAATCTGAGGGTGAGTACTCAATGCTAGAAGTCTAAACCTCAAAATGCATTCACTCGAGGCACTCCTTAAAATGGGGAACATTGATATCTGTGCAGTGACAGAGACCTGGTTCAAGGCTCCAGAGAGCGCCCCTACATTACCAGGCTATAATTCATACCACACCTTTCGACCACCTAACCTGGACTGAAACACTAAAGGCGGAGGCGTGTCCATATTTATTAAGGATATCCACACCTCCAGGCTAGTTGCTCAGCATAATGCATCCGAGATGATCCAAGTGCAACTCTCGGCAAGACCACAATCCAAATTGTAACTTGCTACATATCCCCCACCATGCCCCAGGATCCCCACTCCTCATTTCTTGGTACACTGGAAAATATTAGGATACAACCCAGCACCCTAATAATGGGCAATTTCAACTACCCCACCATTAACTGGGAAAACTACTCATGTACCAACTCTTTTGCTCAACGTTTTCTGGAATTCATAAATTCCAACGTCTTTGATCAACTTGTCTCCACCCCCACCAGGGGCAGCAATATCCTAGACCTGGTCATTACCAACATGGGCGACCGGTGATCCACCTCAGAGGTCAATTCCTTGTTGGTCAGATCTGACCACAAGCTAATCACCCTAGACGTCCACTCCCCCCCCACTGTAAAACTTTCTCCAAAGCCAACTTCACGCTTCTTAAGACAGAAGTGGCAAACTTCACGACACCCATGCAGATGAACAATAGAGGTATGACTACTGAATCCTACTCAAAAGCACTTTATAAGCACTTGCACGACTGCATGGATCATGCTATCCCAGACTGAAACAAGATGCTATCCCCCAAAGAAAGCCAGTCTGCTGGTCCCCTGCCATAAACAAATTCTACAATAGAAGAAACTGTTGCAAAAAAGAGTAAAATCCCATGATTGGAGGAACTCCCTAGTCAGCCTCAGTAAGAAGCTGAGATCCCTCATAAAATCCTCCAAAGCTAGTTATGAAAACAAAATTGCCACTGATTCTAAAGACAACCACAAAGCTTTCTATAACTATGTCAAGAATCTCAATGGCAACACTCAGATCTGCTCTGAGTTACAGCACAATGGCACTAAATATACAGAACCAACTGATATTGCCAACATCCTGGCAGATAGGTTCAGTGCTAACTTTACCCCCCTCTCACCCCCTAAAGAGCCCAGCTCTATATCGGAAGAATGCAAAGTTCTTGTAATCACGGCTGCACAGGTAAAAAACACACTCTCCAAAGCTAAGAACACAGCATCCATGGGACCTCACAACATCTCAGGCTGCGTTCTACATGAACTAAAGAATGAACTGGCACCCCACCTAAGCACCATGTTCAGTCATAGCCTCAACTCATAGTTTGTGCCCACTGAATGGCTCACAGCAACGGTTATACCACTACACAAAGGGGGAGCCACTACGGACCCTGGGAACTACCTGCCTATTAGTCTAACGAGCCTGGTCTGCAAGGCCATGGAACGTATAATCATGGAACTTATAAACTAAGACATTGGTAATCTCCAAACTCTGGACCCCACCCAGTTCAGGTTTGTAAAAGGCAGATCATGTCTCCTAAACCTGACAGACTTCTTTGAATTAGTCACTAAAGCCGTAGACAAGGGTAAGGTGGTTCACACAGCCTATCTAGATCACACCAAAGATTTTGACACCATCCCCCACTCTGGAATTATAGATAAACTCACTAAACTAGGTATAAATCCCTATGTCACAAGATGGGTTGCCAACTGGCTCACTGACAGAACCCACATTGTGAAAGTAGCAAACTCCAAATCTCTTGGAGTACCACAGGGTTCAGTCCTGGGTCCTTTCCTGTTTGGTATGTACTTTTCTGAAGTATAGGCTAACACAGAAGGTCTTTGGCTAACGAAGTTCACAGATGACTGCAAACTAGGAGCCATAATCGAAACGCCTAACGATGTGGACATCTTATAAAAGGGCCTCACTGAGACAGATGCCGAGTGCCAAAGCCATGGCCTCAAGCTCAATGCCAAAAAGTGCATTGTCATCCCCTTTTGTAAAAACTCTGAACCCATGAGCTGCCACCTAGGTTGTAGTGTACTTAACACCAACAGTGTGATAAGAGACCTTGGGACACAGGTGGACAGTAGTCTCTCCTTTGATAATCACATTGCCACAGTAGTCAGGGAATCCTTCTACATGGTAAACCTCATCACAAAAGGTTTCTCATCCAGGAAAAAAGTGGTCATTGCTTCCCTCTACTCATCACTCATTAGACCCATTATATAGAGTACAACGCCCCTTTTGGTATTTACCAAACAAGACATCTACAACAAATGGAAAGGCCACAGAAATAACTCACAAAGAGGATTACCGGGCTCAAGCAGATGCCCTACGCAGACCATCTAAAAAAACTCCAGCTTTACTCGGTCACATATTGCCTACTCAGAGGCGATCTCTGCCTAACATACAAAGCTATGTCAAGCCCAGAGCTGTTGGACATGCTCCACTTAAAGAAATCCCAATCCCTCTGAGCTACACGCTCTAGGGACCTAAACCTTGTCACCACAATAAACAGAACATGCTGGAGGGTTAGATTCATGTTCCAGAGACTTCCCATACTCTGGAACAAACTACCTAGCTATATCAAACAAAGCTCCTCATTAGCACTCTTCAAGGAAAAATCTTGATGATTGAATGGGAAACAGGAAATTCACCCTGGGGATCACCTCTGTGGTTCTGCTTGACAGGGGCACAGGAAAATAATTTTCTTGGGTGGCGAAAGCCAGGCTACCTTTTTGGCTAGGCTTATATAGGCCCTAGGGCAAAACGCCTAGTACCTACCTATGAACCTATGTTTTTATATCTTTTATTTGTTTTTATAATTTCTGTATTTAAATGATGGCTTTCATAAATATATTTAACACATTATAATTTCTGATCAATTATTAAGGCTGCACATGTTGTTTTTTATTAACTAATTCTGATTGGGAGATGTTTTACATGAGGTTCGATAGAGGGATATTTAAACCCCATGATTTCTCTTACTCTGTGGTTCTGATTGTAGATCACAGTGTGGGCTGTACCTTTAAGAAGCATTTCAGTCAGTGGGCACTTGCATATATGTACTGAGCACATGCAAGCAAAAGCTCCATTTTGAGTGAGCAGCCAAAGTGGAAGCATGTATGTGTGTAGTTAGTTTAAGTTTAATGTTCATGCCATCCATCCTGATGTGTTGGTATGTAATAAGCTACTTAAATGAACACCTAAGACTCATCGTCTTATTCAGATACACAGGCTGAGTGACATGGTGTCAGAATGGGATCCAGATTTAAAACCATGAGCCGTGCAATTAGAAATGGAAGAATTTACACAAGTGTATCATCTCTACTGCTCAAATGACTAGCAAATAGGTCAGAAATGATTTCCAGGTACTAAAATTCACTTAAATGATTTATTTCACAGCAAATATAAGACAAAGCAGTCAGAATGCTCAGAACAAATTTCTAATTAAATAAAATGTCTGAAACAGCGACATATTGATAAATATTCGTAATAATTATGAAAACGTTTGAAACACTACCATAAAATGAATAAAAAAAGGGGAATGACCGTATCTTTTTGCTATGTACTACTTTTTCGCATTAACTAAAGCTATTCGAAGTATCCAAGTGTGCAAAGTGTTGACAAGTGTGTCCAATATTACAATGCAGTTATTTCGCAAAGTACCGTCATTTCAAAGAATATTTCACAAAATACAGTCTTTCAAAGAGGTATTGTGCATTTGATCATTATTACAAGTACCTGGGGTGTGTGCATGTTCATATATAATTACAAGGGCCAAAATTGCATTGTGTTTAAGCATAATTTGTGGTCATGGCAGAAGGTATTCACAGACCAAATCCTCTTGTGTTGGATAACAATATTGCAGAAAATTGAAGTGTTTAACAGGAATACAATATTTTCATACAGGCTGTTTTTCTGACAAAGACAAACATACAAAGGTATTTCTTCTGCTTAATTTAGCAGGTTCAGAAACCATTGACAGAGAGTGTTCATTTGTGTAAGAACCTGCTGAATTTGCAGGGGAGGGGGAAGACCGCCATATTGCGGTACTGGCTGAAATGCGGGAAGACCCTGAGTGCGTAAAATGTAAATTTAGACAAACGTGTAACTCCAAAAGAGTATTACAATAGAAAGTCACTTATTTTACACAAGGGATCAAAAGCCCGGTGAAACTTTTGCAGCATATATAATCAACTTGAGAAATAAGGCTAAAACATCCAGATTTGGTGATCTGAGAGATGAGCCGATAAAAGACAGGCTTGTGTGTGGTATTAATAATACTACAATGAGAAAGATTTTGCTTTGAGACAGTGATTTAACTTTAAACAAGGCCATTGAGATTTGTCAGATATATGAGCTTACAGAAAGGCACACACAAATATGCTTACGAATGAGAACAGCACTGGAAAAAGCTCCAAGAATGTCAATGTAGATAGTATGAAACATGAGGTTAAAAGATACAGGCCTAAGGGCATGGTTCCTGTGAAACCCAGAGCAGCTTCAGTAAGGCCCAGGGTACACACAGCAAAGCACAGGGGTGACATAGCAAAACCTGTAGCCAGCCTCACAGTCAGCCATTGTAATTGTGGTGGAAATCGTGAATCCAAACGAGAAATGTGCTTAGATTTTGGTCAGCAGTCCCATTCTTGTAAAAAGTGGAATAATTTCAAAAGATTTTGTAAATCAAACAAGGCGCATCCTTTTATTAAAAGAGAGTATTCAAGGAGGCAAGTTGATCAGTTAGAAAGCTGTGACCCTACTTTTTATGTTAATGGTGTATCTGTGCTTGGTAAAACAGTCAATGCAGTAGATTTATGGGCAAAAATTTAAATCTTTTGTACTGTTCGGAATAATGGGAGACCTGTAGAGCTCAAAGCTGATACTGGTTGAAAGTGTTATGATACATCAGCAGAAACATTTGCTAGAGTAAAAGCTGCTGAACAACATGATTTGACAAAGTGTGCAAAGCTTTTTGCTTATGGTGGTAAAGAGATTCAAACCGAAGTCTCAGCAGTGCTTTCATGTTACTGTGCTAGGAACAGCTATGGCTTGCAGTTTTACATAGTCAAGAGACACGTGCAGTCATTATCAGGCCTCAGAGACAGCTTGAAAATGGGACTGCTTTCATTTAACAAGGAAGTCCACCATGTAAGCTTGAATGATAGCTCAAATTTCACCCAGACCATTTTTTCTGAGTATGCTGATATTTTTGCAGACAAACTAGGCAAACTCGCGGTTGTGTACCCCATAAAGTTAGACCCAGTGTAATCACAGTCATCAGACCAGCATGGAAAGTTCCAGTAGCTAAGCAGAACAGGCTCAAAGCTGAGCTAGACAGAATGGTGCATCTAGGAGTAATTTGTCCAGTAGAAGAACCAACTGAATGGGTATCCTCCATGCTAGTAGCTCATAAGAAAAGCTCAGATGATATCAGAATATGCATTGGTCTAAAAGATTTGAACAAAGCATTAAAAAGACCTCATCATCCTATGCACACAGTTGAGGAAGTTGTTGCCCTCATGCCAAATGCCATTGTTTTTTTCTGTCTAAGATACAAAAAGTTAATTTTGGCAAATCTTGCTTGATCAAAAATCTTTATTGCTTACCACTTCCAGTACACCATTTGGAAGGTACAGATTTCTGAGAATGCCACTTGGAATAAATGCTGC
Source organism: Protopterus annectens (assembly GCF_019279795.1). NCBI lineage: Eukaryota > Metazoa > Chordata > Ceratodontiformes > Protopteridae > Protopterus > Protopterus annectens. The sequence continues at coordinate 1,779,705,030 of NC_056739.1, read as the reverse complement.
CAGTAAAGTCTTTCAGTGTGCGATGAAACATTTTTTTCTGGATATCCATGTGCTATAATAGTATATGACATTCTAGTAGAAGGCAATAGTGAAGTCGAACATGACAGAAACCTCAAGAATGTTCTGGAACAAGCTTGTGAAGTGAATCTTAAGCTGAATCCTCAGAAATGTAAATTCAGGCTACGAGAAGTTACTTATGTGGGTCATTTGTTTACCAGTTCAGGCTTACGACCAGATCCTTCCAAGTATACAGAAATTCTTGAGATGCCAGCTCCAGACAATGTCCATGCCTTACAATGTTTTTTTTTTTTGGTATGGTCAACTATTTAGGCAAGTTCATTCCAGATTTGAGTCAACTTTCAGCACTACTGAGAGAACTAATATGCAAAGATGTAACCCGGTCCTGGTCAGAACAACACCAAAGAGTATTTGATGTCCTGAAACAGAAAATTGCCAGTCCACCTACCTTAAGGTACTATGGTGTTCAGAAGCCAGTTACTCTTTCCTGTGATGCTTCTAAGTTTGGCCTTGGTGCAGCCATTCTTCAAGAGGGTGGACCAGTAGCCTATGCATTGAGAACTTTGACCCAGACCATGATGCAATGTGCCCAAATTGAAAAAGAACTCTTGGAAATTGTGTTTGCATGTTCGAAGTTCTATGATTATATTTATGGCCGACCTATCCAGATCAAAATTTACTACCAAGTTCTAGTCACTATTTTGAGAAAGCCAATGCACACAGGTCTTGTGAGATTGCAAAGTATGATGCTCAAATTGCAGAAGTACAGTTTCAGTCTTGTTTACACGAAAGGCAAACTTCTTTATCTAGCTGTTAATCTATCCCAATCACCCAGAAAAAAAAAACACAGAACAGCATAAGAATGAGCAATCTGATTTTGAAGTCATGAAAGTGAGAAATTTTTCTTCCACGTCTTGATGAGCTTAGAACTCACACAGCTTCAGATCCAATTCTCCAGATGCTCAACTTCTTTATCAGTCGAGGATGGACGTCAAAACAATCGTGTTTACCAGTAGATGTGCAGCAGGATTTCCATACAGAGATGAGATTTTGTCAGACAACGGCAGCATCATGAAAGGTCCAAAAGTGATTGTTCCAAAATCCTTACAACAAGAGTATATTAAGATCCTGCATCATGGCCACCCAGATATTCATGCCCAGGTTGCCGTATATCAGGACTCTCAGGGATATTGTCGGGAACAGGGATTGCTGATGGAATGTCCTCTGGACCAGGAATATTAGACAAGTCACTCTGAGAATTAGAGTCTTTATTACATGCAAGGTGCTGTAACACTGGTTCAGACACCAGTAATAAATGCTTCTGATTCCACCTGAATTTCATTCTTTGCAATCCCATGATGTACAATCTCAGTTCTTGACACAAACTTTTCGCAAGTCCAGTCTAAACAAAACCCTTTGTTGTCTGCATCCTCCCTACCTTCCCCTTCTTTTAATGTATTGAGAGGTTTTCTGGTCTTATCATAGCAGGACTTCTGGGACAAACACTTTTTCAAGAGTTAGGCATTCACTGCTTTGTTGTTTTTAGCACATGGAGCCAACAAATTGCTACTGATTGGTAATGTGGTTCTGGTTTGTCCCGACATAAGTCTCTGGGCAGGTGAACCAAGCTGATTATTGTGAGGAATGTTTCAGAGATTAAGCAAGTTTAGAAAAACATTGGTATTGTCACATTTGGATCTCTGCAACAGCTGTTTTGCACTTTGAACTGCATGTTCAGCCAAGCTGTTTGAATGCAGGTATTCAGGAGTACTCATAATATAAACAAAGTCCCACATTTCAGCAAGTTTCTTGAACTGTTGACTTGTAAACTGGGCACCATTGTCAGAAATAACTCTGTGTGGACTACCATGACTCAGAAGCATTTATTACTGGTGTCTGAACCAGTGTTACAGCACCTTGCCTGTAATAAAGACTTTAATTCTCAGAGTGACTTGTCCAATATTTCTGTTCCAGAGGACATTCCATCAGCAATCCCTGTTCCTGCGAATATCCCTGAGAGTCCTGAAGTAGAACATTCCCCAGTGACTGTTACTGTTGCTAAACCCAGTCCCAGCTATTACATTACAAGACCAGGTCGCATTTCTAGGCCTAGTTCCAGATACACAGCACCCTAGGCATGAATATTGTTTTGTTTATTATTGTCTGTATAATTTGCATGCCTGTTCAAATGTCATTGTCAATGTGAGACAGCGCAGTAAAGAGGGAGGATGTAGAGCACATGCTGTACCTTTAAGAAGCATTTCAGTCAGTGGGCACAGTACTGAGCACGTGCAAGCAAGAGTGCCATTTTGAGTGAACAGCCAGAGTGAAAGTATGCATGTGTGTAGTAGTCAGTCAGTTAGTTTAAGTTTAATTTTCCTGCCATCCATCCTGATGTGTTTGTATGTAATAAACTACTTAAACAAACACCCAAGCCTCATTGTCTTATTCAGATACACAAGACGAGCGACATTGATGAAGCTACATTATTTGTACAAGGACGAAAGTGATAAACCATTTTATTTATTTGTATTGTAACTTTCCTATAAAATTTCTGTTTTTCATCACTTGATGGCTGGATGCCTGGTGTTTTGTACTGATGTAATTGGGTTGGATACCCTTTGGTGAACGAAGACATCAGGTGAGTGTTTACTGTGTTTTTTTTTGGTTGCATCATGGACACATGCTGGGTGTATTGTTTTTCTAAATCTGCATGTCAGTCAATCATGCATTATTTGTATATGACATCACTGCCATTCGGCATGTCAATCACATAGACTGATCCCACTTTTGAGCAGTTCAACAGGGGGTTCAAGGATACAGTTATGCCAACTTCAGTGTTGAAGCTATTGACAATAAAGCACTAGCAGCTTATTAAATTATAAGACAAAAATAAATTCTGTGTAAAAAATGAAAAACAAATGACGCAAATGTGATGTCATAACAACCTGAATACCCATAACACTTTGGGTCTTATTTAACGATCCATTGTCCTTATAGTCAAAAGGGAAAGATGGTTGAGAAACACAACTGAAATTGAACTATTACATCAGCATGCTATAATTTTGTTGACTATACAAGGCCAGTCCAACCCACAATTGTAACATGAATAAAGGTTCACATTGCATGAATAGTCACACAAATTGGTTTCTCAAATAGTGAACCATAGTGCCTTTTTTAGGTAAAATCATGAGGACAAAATTACCAACGTGAAAAATTCTTCTAAACAAAATGTAAAGGTCATGCTGCTAAACACTAGGAATCTTAACATGAAATTGCACTCGTTGCAAGTATTCCTTGCCCTGGAAGATGCTGACATTTGTACAGTCACTAAAACCTGGTTCAAAGCTGCAGAGAGCACCCCAGCCTTACCATGTTACTTGTCCTATCATACTTTCATACACCAAACAGAGGGCTACAAAGCCAAAGGAGGTAGAGTTTCAATATTTATCAAAGACATACACATCTCCAGACTGGTCAAACAGAATGATAAACAGGAGACACTCCAATTGCAGTTAACTGTTGACAAAACACCTATTCAAATCATAGCTAGCTACAGACCCCCAACCATGACTCAGGAGACCCGCTCCACCTATCTGGACTTACTTGAATCCGTCACGATTCAACCCTCTACCCCAATCCTGGGTGACTTTAACTACCATAGAGTGAAATAACTATTCTAGCTCAAACATGAACACCCAGCGATTTGTTAACTTTGTCAGTGCCAATGGATTGGATCAACTGGTCGATACCCCCAGAAGAGGTAAAAATATCCTGGACCTGGTATTAACCAATATGAGTAGCCATTGCAGCACCCCTACAGTGTCATCCTCCTTGGTGTGATCCAACCATAAAGCAATCACCTTCAAAGTCACCATCTCCCCTGACCCCCCCCCCCCAACCTTGCCAGGGTCGAACAAAAAAACTTTTCCAAAGCTAACTACAACCTCCTGAGAGCAGGTATAATCAGCTTCGCAGCCACCATCCCTTCAGCTGGAACATGCACTAATGTCCAAGCCTACACCAAAAAAACTATAAGAGCACCTAGATAGCTGCATGGACTCAGCAATACCTGAAAGGACCAAATCATCTTCCTCAAGGAAGAGTAAACCTGTCTGGTGGACAGCAGCAATAAACAGACTATAATAAAAGGAAAAAAATGCTGTCCAGCACCAAGAAGGAGCAGATGCCAAGTTGGAAGCAATCTCTTCTTTGTCTGAACAAGCAAACAAGGTCACTGGTGAAATCCTCTAAGGCTAACTACGGGTCCAAGTTAGCCACATCCACTAAGGATAATCACAAGGCCTTCTTCGCATACATCTGCAATCTCAAAGGTAACTCCCAAATCTGCTCTGAACTGGTGGTCAAGAATACCACATATGCAAACTGCATAGTTATAGCCAACTTGCTGCCAGACAAGTTCAGTGAAAACTTCACCCCCCTGTCCCCCCATCAGTAAACCAGGACATCCCCAGCACCTGACCCTCTCCCCTCATTACCAGGGAGCAGGTTATTAATGCCCTCTCAAAGGCAAAAAAATACAGACTCCATGGGACCCAACAACATTCTTGGCTGTGTCCTACATGAACCCAGGCAAGAGATCTCATCACCAATAGGTACTCTATTCGACTAAAGGCTGTGCACCGGCTTCATCCCAGCAGAATGGAGGACAGCCACTGTCATCCCTCCGCACAAAGGTGGAGCATCCACCGACCCAGTCAATTATAGGCCTATCAGCCTAACTAGTCTGATCTGCAAGGCCATGGAGTGCATTATCATGGACCTTATAAACAAAGACATTGGCAACCTCCAAATGCTTGATCCCACACAGTTTGGTTTTGTCAAAGGGAGATCATGCCTATTAAACTTGGTCACCTTCTTCAAAACAGTCACCAAAGCTATGGATGAATGCAAGACAGTGCACACCACCTACCTTGACCTAGTCAAAGCCTTTAACACTTTTCCCCACTCAGGCATAAAAGATAAACTCTCCCAGCTAGGTGTCAACCCATATGTTACCAGATGGGTAGCTAACTGGCTCAGTAATAGAATGCATTCAGTCAAAATAGGGGAAGCCACCTCTAGTAATAGATCCGTAACAAGCAGCATACCCCAAGGATCGGTCTTGGGGCCACTGCTGTTTGGGATATATTTTCTGAGGTACAAGCCAAAACCAGTGGTCTGTGAGTGACCAAGTTTGCAGATGACTGCAAGCTGGGCACTGTCATAAATTCCTGTAGTGATGTGAACATCCTCCAAGAGGGCCTTAACCAAACTAATGACTGGTGCCAGAAGCATGGCCTCAAACTGAATGCCAAGAAATACCTCATTATCCCCTTTGGAGAAAATGGTGTCCCCACAAATTATCACATTAATAACAATCTACTAACTTGAGATGTTAATCTATAGTTACACTGAGTAGTTTGGCAAAGGGAACAGCTTCAATTGGAGAGCTGCTTAAGCTAAGGACTTGGAAGGATTTTTTTATCAAAAGAGAAAGATTTTGATGGTGTGAATAGTAGTATTTTAGATTTGTTAGCATTGAAAGAAAGGTGATTTTGGCACATCCAGAACTCAGTAGTTGAAAAGGCAGTCTGAGTTTTAGATAGGAGTTCAGAGAGGTTAGAGGCAGAGCAGACAAATGTAGAGTCATCTGCATGTTGGATTACTTTGATATTAGGAATACCAGAGTGAAAGTTATTGATAAAGATATTAAACAGCATTGGCCCGAGGATGGACCCCTGTGGTACTCCGGTAGAGGTGGGTAAGAAAGGTGAGGGGCCTTTTTTCCATTTCACAGCCTCAGATCTATCTGACAGATAGCTTGTGAACCAGGAAAGAGTGTTTTGGGAGAGATTTAGGTTTGAGAGGTGACTTAGAAGGTGCTTATGGGAACAGTATCAAATGCTTTAGAGAGATCTAGAAGCACTGTGGATACTAAGTTCCCAGAATATTGGGCTTGATTGACAGTTTCTAGGAATGAGAGTAGAGTTGTTATGGTGCTATGTCCTGGTCAGAAGCCATGTTGAGTAGGGGTACGAAGTTGGTTTTTAGTCAGAAAAGGCATAAGTTGGAGGTGGATGCATTTTTCCAGGAATTTGGAGATTGGAGAGAGAAGAGCTATAGGGTGGAAGTTTGAAATGTTAGTGTTTTTGCCTCCCTTGTGGAGAGGAAGAATAAAGGCAGAATGCCATAGTTTAGGGACATAGGATTCCTTTATATATCTATTAATTAGGATACTAATTGGGAGAGCTATACCATCGGCAGCAGACTTGAGAAAGGAAGAGGGGATGTTATCAGGTGCACTGGAGCAGGGTTTAAGTTTGGATAGAAGTCTTTTTATGTAGTTAGTGGAGAAAGGTTTAAGCTCAGACATAGGGGGAAATTATTTGGGGACTTAAATGAGGTGGAATGTAGGAGAGATGGGTCGTTGGGAAAAGTTTTTGTTAGGTCAGATATTGACTCTATAAAGAAAGAGTTGAATAGTGAGGCTAATTTGAGGTCAGATTTACTTGGGTCTGGACAAAGGTTATTTTTAAAACCTGTGTTGAGGAGTGAATTTATGGAGTTCCAAAAAAGCCTGGGTTTTGGGGATGGTTGGACTGGAGATTAGTGTAACAGGAATTTTTGCCTTTGAAGATTTGTTTTTTTGCAAAGTTACGGAGCTGTGCATATTAGAGAAGGGTTTCTGGAAGTTTATTCTTTTGGTAAAGCTTCAAGGATTTGTCTCTTTGATGCATAATTTGCTTTGTTTCTTTGGTTAGACAAGGGGCAGTTATAGTTTTTATTTTTTTTTCCTTGGTGGAGCTAGGGAGCCACGGGGCACTTATAGTTTTTATTCTTTTTTTCCTTGGTGGAGCTAGGGAGCCACGGGGCACTTATAGTTTTTATTCTTTTTTTCCTTGGTGGAGCTAGGGAGCCACGGGGCAGTTATAGTTTTTATTCTTTTTTTCCTTGGTGGAGCTAGGGAGCCACTGGGCAGTTATAGTTTTTATTCTTTTTTTCCTTGGTGGAGCTAGGGAGCCACGGGGCAGTCATAGTTTTTATTATTTTTTTTGCTTGGTGGAGCAAGGGAGCCACGGGGCAGTTATAGTTTTTATTATTTTTTTCCTTGGTGGAGCTAGGGAGTCATGGGGCAGTTATAGTTTGTATTCTTTTTTTCCTTGGTGGAGCTAGGGAGCCACGGGGCAGTTATAGTTTTTATTCTTTTTTTTCCTTGGTGGAGCTAGGGAGCCAAGGGCAGTTATAGTTTTTATTCTTTTTTTGCTTGGTGGAGCTAGGGAGCCATGGGGCAGTTATAGTTTTTATTCTTTTTTTTCTTGGTGGAGCTAGGGAGCCATGGGGCAGTTATAGTTTTTATTCTTTTTTTTTTTCCTTGGTGGAGCTAGGGAGCCACGGGGCAGTTATAGTTTTTATTCTTTTTTTCCTTGATGGAGCTGGGGAGCCACGGGGCAGTTATAGTTTTTATTCTTTTTTTCCTTGGTGGAGCTGGGAAATTTAGAGCATCTAGGAAAGTAGAATTAAAGTGGTCTATGGCTTTATCAAGTGGAAGGGTTTTTAGAATGTTCCAATTCATTTGTTTGAGATAGTTAGAGAAGGTTTTGGGGTCAGATTTACTAAGGCTGTAGGTCTGAATATATTGATGGTATGTACAGGAGGTGGTTGCATGATAAATGAAAGCTGGGAGGTGGTCACTAATAGAGTCAGGAGCTGGGAGGTGGTCACTAATAAAGTCAGGGATGGTGCTAGAGGTGGAAATTTTATTTGGATGGGTGACTAAGATCCAGTCAAGAGTGGATCCTGGGGATTTGTTTTATTTGGTCTGGTGATGGAGTAGGTTACTTAAGTAAAGATAAAGAGGTTAATGGACAGAGAGGGTATGGGACTGTTTATTTTATTCCAGTCGATGTTTACATCACCTAGTATGTAAGTTTAAAGGTTAATTTCAGCTGAGGCCCACTGGAGTATGTCTTCAAGGGTTGAGATGTTATTTCTGGGTGGGATATAAAGGCCGAAGATACAGAGGCTTTTGTGATTATTCATTTTTAATAGACCGACTGTTAGTTCTGCATTGGCTAATTTAGGAATGGGGTTTGATAAGGCAATTAAGGTAAGTAGACTGGAATAGATTAATGCAATGCCTCTGCCTTTTTTTTGGGGGGGGCAGTCACATCTAAGAGTGTGAAATCCAGAGGGTAGGATTTTAGAGTCAGAGATGTGGGGTTTGAACCAAGTTTCAGAGATGGCTGCAATGTCAGGTTGGTTATAACTTAGCCGTGCTTGAAGCTGATGTGCTTTGCTGTTGAGACTATGGGCATTGAGTGTGACCTTAAGAGTATTGTAGGAGGATGAAAGGTTAGAGGAAGGGGGAGGGTAATTGTTATTTGTGGTGGGTCAGGTTTGGGGTTGGGGTGAATGTCTCCAGCTAAGGTGAGGATATTGAAGGAAGTTATTTTAGTGTGTTTTGGTTGGATTTCGGGTATTCTGGATGGTTTATTGTTTGTTTAAGTGTCTTAGCAGTCGTGGAAATAATTATAGGATTAAAACGATGCAGAGGGTCGAGCTGAAACAGAGAGGAGCAGACGGAAAAGAAATGATTATTTGTGAGAGGGAGGAGATGGTTTTGTATGGGAGCATGGTAAGGAGTAGAGAGTGGAAGCTGATTGGAGGTATAGGAGCTGGCATGGTATAAAGTTGTCAGGAGTAGTAGGACAGAGATTGGGATTCGGAGTGTTAGAACAGTAAGGAAAGTGTTTAATAGGAGAAGGAAGAAAGCCAGCGAAACGCTATCAGTGAAGCTGAGAACTAGCTCAGAGGTAAGGAGGCACTGGCATAAGGCACTGTGTGTGTGAAATTAGAGGGATGCAGAGGGTTGACAGGGGATAGGAGCTGAAAACAGGACAATAGCCCTATTAATAGAATATAGTAAGTATTAATAGGGCTAAAACAGGGCAGTGGCAAATTAATAGAACAGTTACAGTACTTTTGGCTTGTATTAAAAGATAGTTAGTGGTTGAACAATGCCAACTGGTGGCCTAACTGAGTAAGTACAATGGTATGCTACGAGCAGGGAGAATGAACCTAGGAGAGTAAAGGGAGATAAAATCCATGGTAGACTGCTAACGAACCCATGCAGGGTTAATATAAAACAGTGGGAGGCATAGGATATACAACAGTGGTAGGTATAGGATATATTTTTATTTTACAATAGGGTACATGCACATTTAAAGTTAGTTCTTGGTGAGGCAGAGTGGTTACAGAAGCACTGCAGGGTCCCCTTAGGATGAACTTTACAAAAACAGCAATAAGAATTGGAAACAAAAGCAATACCAGGTAGTACTTATGTGCGAGCACACTA